>NC_091058.1:66665963-66967868 GCF_000393655.2 Nicotiana sylvestris
AACTCAATCTATCATAGTATAAGGAGATTCAAAATCAGTGCTGAGCAAAGGCTAAGTCTATAACTTAAGCTAGTAGCTCGTTTACGTAAATTTGGGCAGCATCTCCATTGTAACAAGGGCCTCCTCCAATACCATATACCAACAACAATGACCAGAGCAATCCATCAATACATAATTATCAATATCAAGACACCATATAACCACAACAAGTCACAACTACATTACGACGAGCGGCAAACTCCGATTGGAATCCGTATACCCCTTATCAATCCTTATAGACTTCTTACTTCAACATAAAAGTATCATTAACTTGATAATGAAGTCATTAATCAATGATTCCAGCCTTATACCATATATTTATAACAACGAAAATAATCCACAACTTCAACTATCTCCAACTAGCAACTTTATTCACTAGTTCAGGTCTAGCCCATCCATTTAACTTAATCAATATCAAGATAACCTTAGGCACAAGCAAGAACACAATATACATACCTCCTACAGTAACTTCAAGTCAAAATCCAAGTTATATTCATTTTACAACAACCCTTAATAGCAATACAACACCATAGAAGTGACTTAAGCTAGTCCAAGTATTATCTTATAGTTTATCATCCTAACAACTTAACCAACATACAAGCAAGCTTAAGCACAATTAGTAGGTTGTTATACTCACCTTAGACAGCAGCAACAACTTGGAATTTCATCCAAATACAGCCCACAACAATCCTCAATGACAACACAACCTCAAAGAGGTGTTGTTCTTCACTAGAACTAAGTTTTGATGTTGAAATATGGTGTAATCACTTTGGAATCACTTCAAACCCTTGTGATATATGTTTAGGAGGGTTAGGAGAAGTTTGGAGACGAACTTTAGTTGAAAAATGAGCAAAAATAGGCGTCCAAATCGTTTATAAATTGAAGTAGGTCAACCACCGCCTAAGTGGGTCCCATTGGGAGCTGCTTGCGCGGTCTCGCGAAAATGCGAATATCTCTCTACTCCGATGTCGTATTGACAAACGGTTTAATGCGTTAGAAACTAGACTCGTAGACCTTCAATTTGGTAGGTAGAACACCCCATTATTCCAAGTATATTTGGAGAAATTCTCAGATACATTTGACCTAAATTTCAGCAAATTTATGAATGTAACTTGTGATGACCTTTGCCAACTCTTGTTCCACAACTTGCTTGCCTTCAAAATGTAGAAAATGAATATCATACGACTAAAATAACTCATAGAATAACCTCCTTATCATGTTAATAACCCTAGTCTCACCCCAAAGTACATGTTATAACATTCGAAACTTGTCAACTTTCGACGAAACTTATTTTCTTCAATTGGTTTAGCTTCTAAGATTTCCAACCCTCTTGGTAATCGTTATTCATGATCTTAAATATTTGTAACCTCCAAGGTAACATTATTAACTTACTTTATTTGCTTCCAAATAGAATCTCATTTCCGAGCTTACATCAATGACTTACGATGTACTCTCACGTATGAAAACTTGGGGTGTAACACTTCGGACCCATATGCAAAAGGTTTTGATCCTACTGTACGGTGCATGTACCACTCTAATTTCCAAGGGCATGGCATTGAAGATTGTCGTGCTTTGAAAAGGGAAATAGAAAGAATGATTCAAGAAGGGATAATTATGATCCAGGAAAATGACACCCAGCATATCGCGCATAATCCTTTATCTGCACATGATGATGCACACTTTGTGGGGATAATGCGTGGTGACAGGGAGCATGAGAATTCTCTTAGGAACTTGCTGACTGAAGTTAATGATATTGAAATTGGTAATGGTCATGGTCATATTGATGTGGAACTCAGTGGCTAAGACGCTGAGCTTGGTAAGTGGAAAGACGATCCTTTCTTGGTTAGCCAGGGAGGAGTCTTGGTGATTCATTTTGTTGTCATTTATGTTGTCCGGATTATTTCAGGGATGTAATCTGGATATTATCGTGTGCCTCAAACCCTTCTATCCTTTTTATTTTGCCTAGTTCGTTTAGTCGTAGTAACTCATTTAGTGTTATCTAGGTTTGTTCCAGGGTTGTACCCCAGTTTATTTTACTTGTTTTGTTGTTCAAACTCTTTCATCATCTGTATAATGCAATTTCGTATTTTCTGTTATTTCTAGTCAGTGTTTGTTTAGTTCTCTTTCCCTTTTATAGTTCTTTTCCTACTGACTCTAGTGACATGAAATGCACACGTAATTATCAGCCTAGTCTTAAAACTTAGTTTAATCAGGAAGCAATGAAACAATTTTGAAGATGATAGGGACACTTGAGGGAAATAAGTACAGATTTGGACATTTTCAGATCATTTGAAGCCCGAACCATGTGAAACTGGGGCAAATAATTTGGGAAGTTAATAGGGTGACAAGAATTCGTTAAAGGAGAGTGCATCCCGGACGATTTGAAGCGAGCAGTTTTGAGTTCAAGTGTACCTCAAGTAATAAGATAAAGTCAAGAGAGTTTGCTCCAAGCAGATAGAGGGTATCCATCGTGAAGAAGAAATCACCCAATGAGAGTTTTGTACTTGAAAAGGTACTAAAAAAGAAGAGTGGAAGGCATATCAGTGATACCAATGTCGATGTTGCAAAAGAAATGCTATGCATGATCTTCATTTTCATTTTCAAGTTGCATGTGTTATACTTGGTATTCTTAGAGATTGGGAGGCCCTCTTTCAGCTACCCAAACACTTATACCATTCGAATACCCTTTTGAGTCTGTACTGATTTCTTTGACCTCCCCTCTTTTGTAATCAAGTCGGAGTCATAAAAAGAAAAGAAGATTCATGTCCCCATAGGTTTACTTTAGAAAGTTCATTCCAAAAAGAAAATTCAAAAAAAAGAGAAAAATAGAGATAAAGAAAAAAAAAGAAGAAGAAGAAGAAGAAGGAAAAAGAAAAAAAAAGAAAAAGAAAAAGGCAAATAGTAACAAAGAGTAGTCTTGTGAACTACGTTTGACCTGATTCTTGTTACCACAAGATATGTAGGCAGCTTTACGGTTCGGTCATACAAAATAAAATATTTCATAATCACACGAAGTCGAAAGTGGGGCAGTCTTTCTTAGTAACTCTATCAAAAAAAAGAGGAATCACATTCCCTTGTTTTAGAAATTGGGGCAAAGTTTTTACAATGGATTCCAAAAGTTGTAAATAAATGTGATGATCCAAAAGGTCATCACTTGTTTTAAAAGTGAATTCTGCATTTTGAGGCATTATAAACCTCTTTCAACATCACCTCTATTTGCATGCACAGTCCGGTCGCGTAGCCGGAAAGCCATTTTGTGAAAATCTGTGGAAAATGATGAATTTTGCATTCAAAATGAGTTTAAGTTGACTTCGGTTAACATTTTTGGTAAACGGACATGGACCCATGATTGGACGGTCATAGAGGGTCCGTAGAAAAATATGGGACTTGGGCGTATGCCTGGAATCGAATTCTGAGGTCCCAAGCCCGAGAAATAAATTTTTAAAGAAAATTATTTTCTGATTGGCTATGAGATTTGGAAATAAATTGTGATTAAAACTTGATGGTATCGGCCCCGTATTTTGGTTTCGGCGCCCGGTACAGGTCTTATATGTGATTTAAGGTAAGTCTGTGAAATTTGGTAAGAAATGGACTTTAAACGACGTGAATCGAATCGTTTTTGAGAAAATTGGAAATTTGAAGTTCTTAAGAGAATTTCATGATTTTGATGCTAAATTCATAGTTGTTGATGTTATTTTAGTGATTTGAATACACGAGCGAGTCTATATGATGTTTTTAGGATGGTGTGCATGTTTGGTTTGGAGCCCCGAGGGCTCGGGTGAGTTTTGGATAGGCCACAAGGTGGATTTTGGACTTGGTGAATTGTAGGTTTTTAGCTGGTGTGATCAGGCCTGCAGGCTTCGCACTCGCAAATGCGAAGGCTGAGTCGCAAATGCAAAACAGCCCAGGCCAGCTCTTGCGAGATTTCCTTCGCAAATACGATACGCCCCTTTGGGCCTGTTATCGCAAATGTGATCCTTTATTCGCATTTCCCAACTCGCAAATGCGAGAACCCCTTCGCAAATGTGAACATAGCAGAGGTCGGGGTTCGTAATTGCGA
Organism: Nicotiana sylvestris; assembly: GCF_000393655.2. NCBI lineage: Eukaryota > Viridiplantae > Streptophyta > Magnoliopsida > Solanales > Solanaceae > Nicotiana > Nicotiana sylvestris. Next base: position 66,670,063 of record NC_091058.1, read on the forward strand.
ACCCTAGTCGCAATTCCCATATCTGCAACCTGCAATTTTATAACTTAGTCGAAAATCTTTCATTTTTCACACTCTTTCAAAACCAAAACACTCTTGGGTGATTTTTCAAAGACAACTCTTCTTCCAAATCGATTGTAAGTCAATTTTTACTCATTTCCTTCAATCATTAACATCTTTTCACATGATTTCAACTCAAAATCAATGATTTTCATGGGGGAAATTGGGTGTTTTGGGTAGAACCTAGGTTTTTCAAAAACTGGGGATTTGGACCTCGATTTGAGGTCCGATTTCAAAACAAATTATGTATTTGGGTTCTTGGGGGAATGGGTAATCGGGTTTTGGTTCGAACCTGGGGTTTTGACCGTGTGGGCCCGAGGGCGATTTTTGATTTTTTGGGTGAAACTTTGGAAAACTCATTTTCATGCATTGGAGTTGATTCATTTAGCGTTTACTGATGTAATTATGTAACTTGTGGCTAAATACGAGCAAGTTGGTGGTGGAATCAAGGGGTAAAGCGATAGTTTAGACGTGAATCGTGTTCATGGCATCGAGGTAAGTGTTTGGTCTAACCTTAGCTTGAGGGATTAGGAGTCGAGTCCTATTTGCTATGTGGTATTTGTCGAGTACGACGTATAGGCATGGTGACGAGTATATATACGTTGGTGTCAAGCATGCCCGTGAATCTTATATTGTGATTATTATGGCTTCGTTGTATTATTCATGCTTTGATGATGATTTCTATTGTTGGGAAAAGTTTGTGGAAGTAATTGTGTTACATTTGGACATTAATGAGTGTTGGCTCAAGTTGTACAATGAAATGTGAAAGCATAAGTGGAAATTGAACCTTTCAGAGCATTGGCTCAAAGTTGTGAAGTGAGTTGTGAAGTAAAAGTGAAAAAGAGAAGAGAATCATTATATTATCTCCCTTGCCGGGAATTTATAGTTTTGATGTTATCTTCCTAGTCGGGATATTGATGCTTCTTTTGATGTTATTCCCTTGCCGGGACTTGATTGTTGAACTATTGTTCCCTTGCCGGGGTTTTTATTGTAATTTCATTTATTCCTTTGCCCTATTATTTGTGATTATTGTTTGGGGGAGGAAGAGTGTTAAAGCACGAAGGGTGATGCCGTGTATTGTTTTGGTGAGAGACTGTTAAAGCACGAAGGGTGATGCCGTGTATGATTTGTGAGGAAAGAGTATAAAGCACGAAGGGTGATGTCGTGTCGCACGATGTACCATTCCGTGCCGATATGGTGAGGACAAGAGTAAAAGCACGAAGGGTGATGTCGTGCACATGTTCATTATTTGATTGCTTTGGTGAGGACGAGAGTAAAAGCACGAAGGATGATGTCGTGCACTTATTGATTTCTAATTATTTGTTGATATCTGAGATATGTTATTTCTTTCAAATTCCTGCTGTCTTTCTATTTAAATTGATAGTTTCCCCCGCAGCATGTTGCCCCTCCCATACTTGATCGTATATTTATGTTCTTTTTTTTCGTTGTATATAGTTAAATTGTACAGGTTGATTTGGTAGTCTGGTCATAGACTCGTCACTACTTCGCCGAGGTTAGGCTAGGCACTTACCAGCACATGGGGTCGGTTGTGCTGATACTACACTCTGCACTATGTGCAGATCCCAGAGCAACAGTATTTGGACCGTAGATTGGGTAGTTGCCTTCAGTCTACGTGAAGATCCAAGGTAGACCTGCAGGCGTCCGCATGCCCTGGCGTCTCCCTTTATCCCTTTATTCCTGTTTCATTTCCTTAATTCATAAACAGTGTATTGTTTGTTTTCAAACTTTGTATGTAGCCTTCTTAGATCGTCTGTGGTACTGTGACACCAGTTCTGAGTGGTCGAGGTTCAAACAATTGTATTAGACATATATATTCAGATAATTTATTGCTTTACTTCCGCTTATTGAAATTTTCCACTACCCACACGTTTTGTCCTTATAATTGTTAAAGAGTATAAAATGGATAAAGAAGCAATTTGTTCAAATAATTGGCTTGCCTAGCTCACATTAGTAGGTTCCATCACGACTCTCGAGGATGGAAAATCTGGGTCGTGACAAGTTGGTATTAGAGCTCTAGGTTACATGGGTCTCACAATTCACAGACAAGCTTAGTAGAGTCTGAGGAATCGGTACAGAGACGTTTGTATTTATCCCCTAGAGGCTACAGAGTTAGGAAAAACTTCACATTTATTCTTTCCTGTTGTGCGATTTGGTTTCTCAATGCTAATTGAATTTCTACTATGTTCTTTCACAGATGGCAGGAACACGCGCTTCCTCATCCACTGACCAGCAGCCTAAGCCCCCAGCAGCAGCTCCTACGAGGGGCAGAGGGCGAGGTCGTGCTAGAGGCCGAGGTAAGGGCAGAGCTCAGCCCAGAGCAGCAGCACCAGCAGCGGTAGACTTTGATGATGAGGTTCCGGCCCAAATAGTTTTGGTGGGCCCAGCCCAGGTCCCAGAAGGGTTTATTGCTACCCCCGTACTCTAGGATGCTCTAGTCCTCCTAGTTGGCCTTATGGAGAGTATCACCCGGGCAGGCTTACTTCCCGTAGCACCAACCGTCTCTGGCTGGAGGAGAAGCCCAGACTCTTGCTACTCGTACTCTAGAGCAGGTAGCTCCCCAGTTCCAGACTCCAGCAGTTCAGCCAGTCGGAGCAATTCAGCCGGGTGTGGTAGCTTAGACCGGTGATAGAGCAGCTATGTCTACCAATGCTTTGTGGAGGTTGGACAGGTTTACCAAGATCTTCACTACTACTTTCAGCGGTGCATCTTCTGAGGATCCCCAAGATTATCTAGATAGTTGTCATGAGGTTCTCAGGAACATGGGGATAGTAGAGACCAATGGGTCGACTTTGCTACTTTTTGCTTGTCCGGATCTGTCAAGACTTAGTGGAGAGATTATTGCTTGGCTAGACCATTCGGATTACCAACTTTGACTTGGGAGTAGTTTACTCAGCTATTTCTGGAGACGTTTCTCCCTATTACTCAAAGAGAGATCTATCGGAGGTAGTTTGAGCGTCTCCAGTAGGGTTCCATGACAGCTACTCAGTATGAGACCAGATTCATCAACTTGGCCCATCATGCTCTTATCATACTTCCCACCGAGAGAGAGAGAGGGTGAGGAGGTTTATTGAGGGACTTATTCAGCCGATTCGACTTCAGATGGCCAGGGAGACTGGGAGTGAGATTTCTTTCCAGGAGGCGGCCAATGTGGCCAGGAGAGTTGAGATGGTTCTATCGCATGGAGGTGGTCAGGGGTCTGACAAGAGGCCTCATCATTCAGGCCGATTCAGTGGTACCTCATCTGGAGGCATAGATTCGTATGGTAGAGGCCATCCTCCTAGGCCTTTTCAGTCAGCACTTCAGATTTCTCACGGTGCTTCAGGTGGTCGTGGTTCCCATATGCAGTATTCTGATTAGCAGTCCTACAGTGCACCACCAGTTCCTATCAGTGCATCGCCGATTTAGAGTTTTCGGGGTGGTCATTCAGGTCATCTAGGTCAGAAGTCTCAGCAGCCGAGGGCTTGTTACACTTGTGGTGATATTGGTCACATTGCTAGGTTTTGCCCTCGAGCATCGAGCAGCTCTCAGCATTAGGGTTCCCATGCCATGGTTCAGACACCGAGTGTTCCACAGCCCGCCCAGCCAGCTAGGGGTAGGGGTAGAGGTGCTAGAGGTGGAGGTAGAGGTATTAGATATGGAGCTCAGGCCGCTAGAGGTGGAGGCCAGCTAGCAGCAGGTCGTCCTAGAGATGTAGTTCAGGGTGGTGGGGCTCAGCCCCGATACTATGCACTTCCAGCCAGGCTCGAGGCTGAGGCTTCTGATGCAGTTATCATAGGTGTTGTTCTGGTTTGTAGCAGAGATGCTTCAGTTTTATTTGATCCGGGATCTATGTACTCCTATGTGTCATCTTATTTTGCATCGTATCTGGTCATGCCTAGTGATTCTTTGAGTGCTCATGTTTATGTGTCTACACCGGTGGGTGATTCTATTATGGTAGATCGAGTCCATCGTTCTTGTATAGTTGTGATTGGGGATCTTGAGACTCGTGTAGATTTGCTTCTTCTGGATATGGTTGATTTCGATGTCATATTAGGGATGGACTGGTTATCACCTTATCACGCTATCTTGGACTGCCATGCCAAGACTATGACCTTAGCCTTACTAGGTTTACCTCATTTAGAGTGGAGAGGGACTCCTGGTCATTCTACCCACAGTGTTATCTCTTATATGAAGGCTCGTCGTATGGTCGAGAAGGGGTGTTTGGCCTATTTGGCCTATGTTTGTGATTCTAGGGCTGAGGTTCCTTCTATTGATTCTGTGCCCATTGTTTGCGAGTTTCCTAGGGTATTTCCTTTGGACCTTCCGGGTATGACGCCCGACAAGGATATTGACTTTTGCATTGATTTGGCTTCGGGCACTCAGTCCATTTCTATCCCGCCGTATTGTATGGCCCCGCCTGAGTTGAAAGAGTTGAAGGAGCAGTTGCAAGACTTGCTTGATAAAGGTTTCATTAGACCTAGTGTTTTACCTTGGGGTGCATCGGTGTTGTTTGTTAAGAAGAAAGACGGATCGATGAGAATATGTATTGATTACTGGCAGTTGAACAAGGTTACAGTCAAGAATAAGTATCCATTGCTGAGGATTGATGATTTTTTTTTATCAGCTTCAGGGTGCCAAGGTATTCTCGAAGATTGACTTGAGATCTAGCTACCATCAGTTGAGGATTAGGGCATCCAATGTCCCTAAGATAGTTTTTCGTACTCGGTATGGGCATTATGAGTTCTTGGTGATGTCATTCGGGTTGACAAATTCCCCAGAAACTTTTATGGAGTTGATGAACCGAGTGTTCAGGCCTTACTTTGATTTGTTCATGATAGTCTTCATTGACGATATTTTGATCTATTCGCGTAGCCGGGAGGAGTACGAGCAGCATCTTAGAGTGGTTCTTCAGACTTTGAGGGATAGTTAGTTGTATGCTAAATTTTCGAAGTGTGAGTTCTCGCTAAGTTCAGTTGCATTCCTGGGTCATGTTGTATCAGCAGAGGGTATTCAGGTTGATCCGAAGAAGATTGAGGCAGTCAAGAACTGGCCTACACCAGTATCAACTATAGAGATCTAGAGTTCTTGGGATTGGCAGGCTACTATCGTCGGTTCATCGAGGGGTTCTCGTCTATTGCAGCCCCGATGGCCAGGTTGACCCAGAAGGGTGCCCAGTTTACATGGTCTGACAAGTGTGAGGCGAGCTTTCAGAAGCTCAATACAGCTCTGACTACGGCACCGGTATTGGTTTTGCCCACAAGTTTAGGGCCTTATACAGTTTATTGTGATGCATCTCGTATTGGACTTGGTGCGGTGCTGATGCAGGATGGCAAGGTCATAGCCTATGCTTCACGGTAGTTGAAGATTCATGAGAAGAACTATCCGGTTCATGATTTGGAGTTATCAGACATCGTTCATGCGTTGAAGATTTGGAGGCATTATCTGTATGGCGTGGCATGTGAGGTGTTCACGGATCACAAGAGTCTGCAGTATTTGTTCAAGCAGAAAGAGCTAAATTTGAGGTAGAGATGGTGGTTGGAGCTATTAAAGGACTATGATATCACCATCTTATATCATTTGGGAAAGGCCAATGTAGTGACCGACGCTTTGAGTAGAAAGTCAGTCAGTATGGGCAGTCTTGCTTATATTCCGGTCGGTGAGAGACTGCTTGCTTTGGATGTTCAGGCTTTGGACAAACAGTTCATGAGGTTGGATTTTTCTGAGCCCAACTGTGTGTTAGCTTGCATAGTCGCTCGTTATTCTTTATTGGAGCATATCCGAGATAGGCAATATGATGATCCCCATTTGTGTGTCCTTAGAGACACGGTGCAACACGGAGGTGCCAAGCAGGTTACTTTAGGTGATGATGGAGTTTTGAGATTGTAGGGTCGAATTTGTGTGCCTAACGTGGATGGGCTTCGAAAGTTGATTTTAGAGGAGGCCTATAGTTCCCGGTACTCTATTCATCCAGGCACCGCAAAGATGTATCAGGATTTGCGACCGTATTATTGGTGGAGAAGAATGAAGAAGGATATCATTGCATATGTGGCTCGGTGTTTGAACTGTCAGCAGGTTAAGTACGAGCATCAGAGGCCTAGGGGTTTATTTCAGAGGATTGAGCTTCCCGAGTGGAAGTGGGAGCGGATCACTATGGACTTCGTTATTAGACTCCCACGGACTCAGAGGAAGTTTGACGCAATGTGGGTTATTGTTGATAGGCTGACCAAGTCAGCACATTTCATTCTTTTGGTAGTCTCCTACTCTTCTAAGAGGTTAGCTTAGATCTATATTCGGGAGAAAGTTCGCCTTCATAGTGTGCCCGAGTCTATCATTTCGGACCGAGGTACGCAGTTTACCTTCCATTTCTAGAGAGCAATTCAGCGAGAGTTGGGCACACGGGTTGAGTTGAGCACAACGTTTCATCCTCAGATGGACGGGCAGTCCGAGAGGACTATTCAGATTTTGAAGGATATGCTCCGAGCTTGTGTCACTGACTTTGGAGGCTCGTGGGATCAGTTTTTGACTTTAGCAAAGTTTGCCTACAACAACAGCTACCAGTCGAGTATCTAGATGACCTTATGAAGCTTTGTATGGTAGGCGATTTCGATCGCCAGTTGGATAGTTTGAGCTGGGAGAGGCTCGGTTGTTGGGTACGGATCTGGTTCAGGATGCCTTAGACAAGGTCAGGATTATTCAGGATAGGCTTCGTACAGCTCAGTCTAGGCAAAAGAGTTATGCCGACTGCAAGGTTCGAGATTTTTCTTTCATGGTCGGTGAGCGGGTATTGCTTCGAGTGTCGCCTATGAAGGGCGTGATGAGATTTGGAAGAAGGGCAAGCTTAGCCCTAGGTTCATTGGCCCGTTTAAGATTCTTGATCGAGTGGGAGAGGTGGCTTACAGACTTGCATTGTTGCCGAGCTTATCAGTTGTGCATCCAGTGTTTCAAGTGTCCATGTTTCGAAAATATCACGGTGATCCATCCCAAGTATTAGATTTCAGCGCTGTCCAGTTGGATAAGGACTTGTCTTATGAGGAGGAGCCGGTAGCTATTCTAGACCGGCAGGTTCGTCAGTTGAGATCAAAGAATTTTCCTTCTGTTCATGTTTAGTGGAGGGGTCAGCCTGCTGAGGCATCGACCTGGGAGTCAAAGTCCGATATGCGGAGCTGTTATCTCCATCTTTTCCCCGACTCAAGTACTTCCTTCTTCTATCCATTCGAGGACGAACGGTTGTTTTAGAGGTGGAGGATGTGATGACCCAAATGTTTTAAAAGTGAATTTTGCATTCTGAGGCCTTAAAAACCTCTTTTGGCATCACCTCGATTTGCATGCGCAGTTCGCGCACATAGCCGGAAAGCTATTTTGTGAAAATCTGCTAAAAATGATGAATTTTGCATTTAAAATGAGTTTAAGTTGACTTTGGTCAACATTTTTGGTAAACGGACCCGTACCCGTGATTGGACGGTCCTAGAGGGTCCATAGGAAAACATGGGACTTGGCTGTATACCAAGAATCGAATTCCGAGGTCCCAAGCCCGAGAAATAAATTTTTAAAGAAAATTATTTTTTGAAATTGTTTATAAGTTTTCGAAATAAATTGTAATTAAAACTTGATGCTATCGGGCTCGTATTTTGGTTCCAGCGCCGCGTACATGTGTTATATGTGATTTAAGGTAAGTCTGTGAAATTTGGTAAGAAACGGACTTGAAACGACGTGAATCGGATCATTTTTGAGAAAATTTAAAAGTTGAAGTTCTTAAGAAATTTTCATGATTTTGATGCTAAATTCATAGTTGTTGATGTTATTTTAGTGATTTGAATACACGAGCGAGTCTGTATGATGTTTTTAGATTGGTGTGCATGTTTGGTTTGGAGCCCCGAGGACTCGGCTGAGTTTTGGATAGGCCATGGGGTGGATTTTGGACTTGGTGAATTGCAGATTTTTAGCTGGTGTGATCAAGCCTGCAGGCTTCGCATTTGAAAAGGTTGAGTCGCAAATGCGAAACAGCCCAGGCCAACTCTTGCGAGATTTCCTTCGCAAATGCAATACGCCCCTTTGGGCCTGTTATCGCAAATGTGATCCTTTGTTCGCATTTTCCAACTCGCAAATGCGAGAACCCCTTCGTAAACGCGAACATAGCAGAGGTCGAGGTTCGCAATTGCGAACCGTGGTCGCAATTCTCATATCTGCAACCTACAATTTTATAACTTAGCCGAAAATCTTTTATTTTTCACACTTTTTCAAAACCAAAACACTCTTGGGCGATTTTTTAAAGACAACTCTTCTTCCAAATTGATTGTAAGTCAATTTTAACTCGTTCCCTTCAATTTTTAACATCTTTTCACATGATTTCAACTCAAAATCAATGATTTTCATGGGGAAAATTGGGTGTTTTGGGTAGAACCTAGGTTTTTCAAAAATTGGGGATTTAGACCCCGATTTAAGGTCTGATTTCAAAACAAATTATGTATTTGGGTTCGTGGGGGAATGGGTAATCGGGTTTTGGTTCGAACCTCGGGTTTTGACTGTGTGGCCCCGGGGCAATTTTTGACTTCTTGGTTAAAACTTTGGAAAACTCATTTTCATGCATTGGAGTTGATTCATTTAGTGTTTATTGATGTAATTAAGTAACTTGTGGCTAGATACGAGCGAGTTGGTGGTGGAATCAAGGGGTAAAGCAATAGTTGAGGTGTGAATTGTGTTTGTGGCATCGAGGTAAGTGTTTGGTCTAACCTTAGCTTGAGGGATTAGGAGTCGAGTCCTATTTGCTATGTGGTATTTGTCAAGTACGACGTATAGGCATAGTGACGAGTATCTATACATTGGTGTCAAGCATGCCTGTGAGTCTTATATTGTGATTATTATGGCTTAGTTGTATTATTCATGCTATGATGATGATTTCTATTGTTAGGCAAAGTTTGTGGAAGTAATTGTGACATTTGAACATTGAGGAACGTTGGCTCAAGTTGTACAATGAAATATGAAAGCATAAGTGGAAATTGAACCTTTCAGAGCATTGGCTCAAAGTTGTGAAGTGAGTTGTGAAGTAAAAGTGAAAGAGAGAAGAGAATCATTATATTATCTCTCTTGCCGGGAATTTGTTGTTTTGATGTTATCTCCCTAGCCAGGATGTTGATGCTTCTTTTGATGTTATTCCCTTGCCGGGACTTGATTGTTGAACTATTGTTCCCTTGTCGGGGTTCTTATTGTAATTTCATTTATTCCCTTGCCTTATTATTTGTGATTGTTGTTTGGGTGAGGAAGAGTGTTAAAGCACGAAGGGTGATGTCGTGTATTGTTTTGGTGAGAGAGTGTTAAAGCATGAAGGGTGATGTCGTGTATGATTTGTGAGGAAAGAGTGTAAAGCACGAAGGGTGATGTCGTGCCGCACGATGTACCATTCCGTATCGATTATATTGATTATATGGTGAGGACGAGAGTAAAAGCATGAAGGGTGATGCCGTGCACATGTTCATTACTTGATTGCTTTGGTGAGGACGAGAGTAAAAGCACGAAGGGTGATGTCGTGCACTTATTGATTTCTGATTCTTTGTTGATATCTGAGATATGTTGTTTCTTTCAAATTCCTGTTGTCTTTCTATTCTAAATTGATATTTTCCCCCGTAGCATGTTACCTCTTCCATACTTGATCATATATTTTTGTTCTTCTTTTCCGGTGTATATAGTTAAATTGCACAGGTTGATTTGGTAGTCTGGTCCTAGCCTTGTCACTACTTCGACGAGGTTAGGCTAGACACTTACCAGCACATGGGGTCGGTTGTGCTGATACTACACTCTGCACTATGTGCAGATCCCGGAGCAGCAGCATTGGACCGTAGATTGGGTGGCTGCCTTCAGTCTACGCGGAGATCCAAGGTAGACCTGTAGGCGTCTGCAGGCCCTGGCATCTTCCTCTATCCCTTTATTCCTATTTCATTTCCTTAATTCATAAACAGTGTATTGTTTGTTTTTAGACTTTGTATGTAGCCCTCTTAGATCATCTATGGTACTGTGACAACAGCTTTGGGTGGTCGAGGTTCAAACAGTTGTATTAGACATATATATTCAGATAATTTACTGCTTTACTTCCGCTTATTGAAATTTTTCGTTGTCCATACGCTTTGGCTTTATAATTGTTTAAGAGTATAAAATGGATAAAGAAGTAATTTGTTCAAATAATTGTTTTGCCTAGCTCACATTAGTAGGTGCCATCATGACATTATTTCTTTCTACCCCTGTCCAAAAGTCACATTACAGTACAAGAAAAGACCTCCCAGATAATCTTTGAGAGTGCTGAGTTTAGACATGCCAAGAGTATATGATGTTTTTGCCATGATTAATGCCTTGTCATCTGCAGAATCAGAGGAAATAAGAAGAAAAGAACAAAATGAGAGAGTTTTATTGGTAAAAACCTTCACAGGCACCATAAGGCAGTGCTGAGTTGAGAGAAAGAACAAAATGAGAGAGGCTTGATGGTGAAAACCCTTCGGGCACTACAAGTCGAATAAAGATCGTGAATCATATTGGATAATCGGAGCATTGAAGCCCAGTTTCACAGTTTAGGGGTATAACAAGAGTTGAACATTAGACTTTCTTGACAGATTAGGCCACTTAATCCAGAGGTGCATGTCATGGCTATTAGAGTTGGTATCCACATCTGATAAGTTTCTACATTGTAGTTTTCTTGTTAGGAATCATATCTTTCCATTGTCCTTTACTCTGTTCCTTTTGTCTTGTTTACTTTCGCTTCCTGAGTCTATTTGGTCAGAACAAGTGAGAAATGACTACAAAATTTGCCATCATCTTTCCAATTGTACAAAACGGGATCTGGCTAGCATATCAAAATGGCATTAGTCAGGAAAGAGCAGTATATGCACTAAATGGATAACAATCGGCGTGCTTTGGGATTCATGTGAAATACAAAGGTTCGGGGTATGTCAATTCATGAACAATGCAACAGATAGAGGATGTTGGGTGAACGGATCAAAGGTATTTTCTGTGATAAGGTTGACAGAGAAAGTGGTTAACCAATGACAAGCAAAGTCTACCAAGCGGAAATCAAAGTTATCATGGCAAGTGAAGGAGCAATAGACCTCAAGGCCAAGGCCAGGAAAAAATAGCAAGCGCATTGAGTTGGTAAAAGTCAACATGTTTTGGGATCCATGTGAAATACAAAGGTTCGGTAAATGTCCAATCATGAGCAAAATGCAACAGATAGAGGATGCTGGGTTTGAACGGATCAGAGGTATTTTTCGTGATAAGGGTGACAAAGAAAGTAGTTAGTCAATAAATAGGCAAGGTATTTCGAGTTGAAATCGCAATTATCATGGGAAGTGAAGGAGCAATCACCCTCAAAGTCAAGGCCGCAAACCAACCACCATGTTTAAACTCACAAGTTTTCTTTGATTAAAATAGGGGCAGGAAATTTTATTTGTTCCGGAGAAACCCTCCGTGAGGAAAGCAGGTGTCAGACAAGCTTGGCAGTAAGTTTCTAGTACCCTCCTGGATAACGGGATTTAGTAGGTTTTGAGACTCTCGCAAGTGACAAGGTCTGACGAGAGTTTTACTTTTGGGAAGTATAATTTAGCATTCAAGTTTTTCACTTTTGAAATGAGATTTGGTTTGAAATTTTTCAGGATATGGGAATTTAGCTTAGAACTTATTTTGATAACAAGAATTAGTTAACACTCACAACTGTTCCCAATATCAAACTGGGGCAAAAAAATTTCTTTTGTTTTGTCTGTTTTTTTGCAATCAGGCGCCCACCTAGAGAACAAGGGAAGACGGCACAAGTTCAAAGGAAAGTGGTTCAAATTCAGCAATCAGGAGCCCGCCTGGAGAACAAGGGAGAACAACTCAAGTTTCAAAGGAGAACGGTGCGAGTTCAGCAATCAGACGCCCACCTGGAGAGCAAGAGAAAATGGTGCAAGTTTCTAAGGAAAACAGTTCCAAGTAGCAAGATAAGATGGGTCAAGTTCAGCAATCAGGAGCCCGCCTGGAGAACAAGGTAACACAAGTCAAGTTTCGAGGCACCCACCTAGAAAGCAAGGGAAAATGGTGCAAGTTTCAAGGGAAAACAGTTTAAGGTAACAAAGGGAATACAATTTAGGTTTTGGCAATTAGGCGCCAACCTGGAGAGCAAGGGAATATGGTTTAAGTTTTGGCAATCAGGCGCCCACCTGGAGAGCAAGGGAATACAGTTCAAGTTTTGGCAATCAGGCACCCACCTGGAGAGAAAGGGAATATAGTTCAAGTTTTGGCAATCAGGCGCCCACCTGGAGAGCAAGGGAATATAGTTAAAGTTTGGCAATCAGGCACCCACCTGGAGAATAAGGAAAGCAGTTCAAGTTTCAAAGTAAGACAGCACATGTTTCAAGGGAAAACAGTTTAAGGTAACAAAGGGAATACAATTTAAGTTTTGGTAATCAGGCGCACACCTGGAGAGCAAGGGAATACTGTTCAAATGTTGGCAATCAGGCGCCACCTGGAGAATAAGGGAATTCACCTCAGAATGCAATTCAAGTTAGCAATAAAAGAAGTTCGTGGCAAGAATACGAGTCAATAGTCCGAGATGATCAACGGAAGTTAGTCACAATCCAGAATAAAAAAAAGGCAAGAAGTAAATCCAAATGCAGAAGCTGATGAAAGATATGAGAAACTCAAGACATGACTGAAGTCACAAGCATGGTGTGTCCAGTTCTGATCTGAAAAGCTAAAGAAGAACGAGCTAGCACCTACAGCTAACAAGCGCCAAGGTTCAAATGTAAAGTCTGCATGAAGAACCATTCAAGACTCAAGATCAAGCTTCAAAAGACTTATAGATAGGAATCATGTAACTCGTAGTTGACAGGCTTAGCTAGTCTTTTTTATTTTTTGATTTTTGATGTAATAACAGGACCGCGGACCGGAACCTCAGCGGAACGGCACCTCGACCGGCTCTCAGCCTCAGTATACTCCATTACTATTTCTACTTCTGAACTACACGTGGCTTGATTCCTTTATAGCCAAGGATATGTAGGCAGATCAGATACCAGGGCTCGACCACATTCTCTTTTCTTTTAGCTTTTGGTCTCCTTAAATAAGGGTCGGTTCAAAAAACCTGTCTAGTTGTTCTTTGTCTGAAAAATCTTCGTACTTCCAGTCAAAGAGGGGCAGCTGTAGACATGTGATTTTTTACCCTCCCCAAGATTTTTATATTTTAGCATGTAAATATTTAATTTATGCCTAATATCACTATTTCAACTAATTTTGACTCTTTTACTTTATTTTATTACAAAAAAATAGTTTCATTAATATTTTATAGTCATTTTTAATCTTGAAAAATACCAAAAATAATTTTGTCTTAGTAGTTAGTCTTATTTTAATAGTTATTTTACTTATGTAGGATTAATTAATAAATGAGATCGTATTTTTAGTCTCGTTCGAGGGGAAAGAATAAATTTTGGGCTCAAACGACCCATTTTTAAGCCTAATTTTTAATCTAGCTCATAATTCCTAGGCTCATACCCCTTAACCTAAATATAACCCTAAACCTATAAAAGGAAGCTAACCAAAACGCCTAAAATCTGAAAAAAGGAGTTAAAAATACAGAAAAAACAAAGCCTAGACTTAGGGGCAAATCTGATCCGCCGCAATAGATACGAGCCCCCCCCCCCCCAACGTGGGATCTTCTTCTTCAATGTTTGAATAGAGAGACCAAAAAGAATGGCCTGCACTTCATCTTCATCTTCATGTCGTTCAACACAAGACCCCTACCCCTGAACTTCATCGTTTTCACTTCACTCCAACCCTGTCTCCACCTGGAACAACTTTCACCAGACCAAAAATCTTAGAAAAAACCAGCTCCAGCAGCGACCATCCCTGAACCCTCGCCAGAAACGTCCAACAACTCTCTCAAACACCAAACAGTCGCAATACACCACGAAACTTACAGAGAACTTCATCCAAATGCACAGACGCCTACCCTACTGATTCCGAACAACCAGCAGCAGCCAGTTCTCACCATCCTTGTTGCCCTCATCATCCCATCTTTGAAATGCTCACCTGAGCACTGTCTGACCTCACCTGAAGGAGACGAAAAGGGGAAAACATTAGGGGAAAAGGGATCGATTTTGGGGGTGAAATACGGATAAAATGACGGGGTAAAATGGCACCTTAGTTTGGTTTCTGATTCTTTTCTTTGACTTTTCATTTAGATATTTGATATAGAAATAAGAAAATCAGTCCAATTTGATTTCAATTTGACTTCAAACTAGAAAATACACAAAAACATTTCAGTTTTCATTTGTGGTCCTCAATTAGAGTTTAGTTGAAATTCGAGATTGGTTGTTGGTGGTGGTCTCAATGTTGGAGTTCGATTGTTGCCCAGTCGAGGTTTCCGTTCGTTAGTTTCGATTTGAATGTTGTGCAAGAATCCGGTTTAAGATCATCCATCCTATTGGTTTTTGTGTTTAACAATATCAATTAAGGTCCAATTCTTTCTTCATCTACTCATTTTATTCTACCTTAATGTTAATTGTTTGTTTGGTGGTATGATCCCGTTGTTTGTGTAGTTATTTTCATAATTTTGAATTTGTTCGCTTAGTTATATGCTCGTGTTTACTCGAATTGGTTATAGCTGAACATGATTTTGTCACAGTATAGAAATTGGGTTGCTATTCATTAACTGAACTACGTTAAATTAGATAAAAGGGGCTCGGGTGTGCATTTCATGTGACCCTACCATAATTTTGAATAATAATAATAATAATAAACATATTGCAAACCCGGGTGTGCATTTCATGTGACCCGACTTTTAATTTCCAACAAGGTTAAATAGAACATGTCGTGAATCACGGGTGCATTACATGTAGCGTGGTTTGCGATGTGTTTTAAATAACCTTGAAATAATTCCTTAAATAAATAAAAGAGGTTTTAAAGTTAAAAAGGCACATAGGTTTTAAAGTGTTTTTAAATCAGATAATTAGGCCAATAATAATAGTTGAGCGACCGTGCTCGAACCACAGAACCCGGGAATGCCTAACACCTTCTCCCAGGTTAACAGAATTCCTTACCCGGATTTCTGTGTTCGCGAACTGTAAAACAGAGTCAAATTTTCTCGATTCGGGATTTTAAACCGGTGACTTGGGACACCATAAATTATCCCAAGTGGCGACTCTAAATTTTAAATAAAATAATCCCGTTTTGATTGTCACTTAAATTGGAAAAAACTCCCTTATACCCCTTTCGGGGTGGTAAAAAGGAGGTGTGATAGTCGGGTCTGCGATGAAGTATTGGAGAAATGGAAAAAACAATTTTAGATTCGCGGATGGTCTTGCAGAATAGGTACACCAGTTGAGATGATCTTGTGCGCTTGAGGAGGGTGTGAGATGGTTCATGGATATTGAGACGATGTGGTCTCCTGATTCAGGTCACTTGGGATGAGTGTGGATTCAGTTTGTTATGTTTTTAATGGAGCTATTATCATACCTAAGGCAAGTTAAGAGTAAATTGGAAGATGTTGGTTCGGTTAGTATCAGTTCCTTCGGCGTGTAAAGTTATGCATGTGGTATGTGGTTGTACGTGCGGTCTTGACAGCCACTACAACTTAATGAATTTGGGAGGTGTTGATTCAAATGGCTTTGTTGTGTAAATGGATTTCGGAAGAGTTATGGTTGCAGTTGGAATTTCAATTGCGTGTTTCATGATTCTTCTGAAATGAGTTAAGTGAAAGGTTTCTAGTCGATGAAGTATTTATTCTACAAGTAGTTCAGGGGTTATGATGAGTTCTTGTACTATTATGTAGCAGCACGATAGGTGCAGTGAGCGGCATGGGAATCGGGAGTTGAAGATCAAGGTTGTGGTTTGGTGTTGGCAAGAATGTCACGAGCACGGACGAGCATGGGAGAATTCACATGCTCAGAGTAAGCTTGCATTTCTTTAGTGTCACTTGAGAATGGGGTTTTGTAGAAGGGGCATTGTGTATCGATTTGTGGATTTTTCATTTTCATTACAGAACTTGTGTGGTTGGAGGTGTGGAAGTGCAGATTTTGCTACCTGGTGCGGAAGGTCGTGGGAGTATAACCCACAGGAAGATGGTATAAGTGGGATATGTTAGTCACTTGATTGTTAAGGATTGGAACCAAGTATGGAGATCCTGGTACTATCGCTAATGTGAGAGTTTATGACTGAGAGGTGTTCTATTCCTTGGGTTATGAACTATGTGAGTGTTCCAAATTTGGTGGTTGTTCTTATGTATCATGGAAGAGGTTATTGTAGATCCTTGGAAGGTTGATGGCTTGGTATGGTATGATCAAAATCGGCTTGAGGTCCATTGTTAGGTTTAATGTGAATGTGTGCTCTATATCAGGCCGGATGTGCTTATTCAGCATAGCATTGCTTATGGAGTAGTCTTCGAGCGTTGAATGTTATTCCCATTGTCAGCTATTCCGTGTATTACTTCATTATGCCATACGGGTTGCACGATGGCTTGATTATTCGCACTTGTGTTGTAGCTTGTGGTGTTGTATGAGTAGGATGGCTCTCGAGATGCAGGTCATTTATTATACCTTAGTTGTGCTTGAGTTTTGCAGAGTATGGCTCTGTTTGTCTCCCTAGGATTTGTATTATGCACTTGGCGTGCTTGTGGTCATTATTCGGGCATTTCGTAAGTATAAGCATTACGACTTGACGTGTGTTTTCTTCTTGATTGTTATGTGCGGATCGGGTGGCAAGCCACCATGGGTATATTGCTTGGATCGGGTGGCACGCCACCACAGGCATATTGTGTGGATCAGGTTGCACATCGCAACAGTTTTATATTGGATTGGGTTGCAAGCAGCAACAGTGAGATGTGTAGCATAGTTCCTTACACTTCTTTTGTGTGCCTCTATTTTCATCCCTAAGTAGGTTCATAACATCTATTCGGCCATTTTATTCATTACGTAGGCTGGTTAATTCCCTGTCAGAGTTCGTTCTCCCTTGTGAGTTATATTCGAGTGGTGACTTATTGGCGCTTTGATGGTGCCGCATAAGATCTTGGTTAGTGTTTGAGGTGACTCATTGTCTGAGCGGTTTGTACTGGGTGAGACGAGATTTTTGGACCTGAAATTAGTGTAGTCAGATTTATATAAGGTACATTAAAGAGAAAAAATCATTATTCAGTTCAAAATGAGGTAATGGTCCTTGACAAGAGGAGAGACTCCATGATTTGTTGATTTGACATGTGGTTATGAGTTTCTACACTTCTCTTCCTTCTTGGCAGTATTGCAAGAGTTGGAATATGGCTTATATGTGTTATGAGGTATATTGCAAGCACCGGGTTCGTGAAATTTCAGCCAATGTAGTCGGAGGATGTTATTGTGGTCAAGAGACTTATGTGGTGCATGGTGTGATTTCAGCGGAGGAGCATGGTCATGTTGGGTATAGTGTCTAGTGGTTTATGCAGTGTTCGTATGCTGGAATCGGGTCTCGTGGAGAATTTCGGATGTTGGAATTTGGTTCTAAGGCTTGTTAGCCAAGTTTATAAGGAGGATCTTCAGTCTGGCTCGAGCCAATGTGCTCAACTAGGTTGTGCTAGCACAGATAGGTGCACGAGGTGTTAAACAGTAATTTTAGACAACTCTAGAACAGTTCTTGGCACGTTCGAGCACGAACGTATGTTTAAGTAGGGGAAAATGTAACAACCGGATCGCTCATTTTGAGCTCTAGCACGTCGTTCGGCGGTTTGAGGCCTTGGGTAACTTCATTTAAGGTATTATAACTTGTACGTATGGTCGGAATTGAATTTCGGAAGTTCAGAGTTGATTTAGATGAAAATTCTAATTTCAGAAGCTTTAAGTTGGAAGAATTGACTAAGGTTTGACTTTTGAGTAAACAACCTCGGAATCGGGATTTGAAGGTTCCAATAGGTTCGTATGATAATTTCGGACTTGGGCGTATATTTGGATTGAGTATCAGGTGGTACGGGAGCATTTCGGCGCTTGTTGTAAAAAGTTGGCATTTTGGAAGTTCTAGAATTTCATAAGTTTGGTTTGAAGTGGATTTTGATGTTATCGATGTCCGTTTGGAGTTCTGAGCCTTGGAATAGGTTCGTATCGTGACTTGTGCGCAAAGTTTGGCGTCATTCCGGAATGTTTTAATAGGCTTCAAATGCATTCGTCGGAGTTTGAAAGTTTGAAAGTTTAAAGAAGGATTTTGATCATTGATTCATAGTTTTGATGTTGTTCATACGATTTAAGGCCTCGAGCAGGATCGTGTTATGTTATAGAACTTGTCGGTGTGATTGGACGGGGTCCCGGGGGCCTCGGGTGTGTTTCAAGATGATTT
Organism: Nicotiana sylvestris; assembly: GCF_000393655.2. Lineage (NCBI taxonomy): Eukaryota > Viridiplantae > Streptophyta > Magnoliopsida > Solanales > Solanaceae > Nicotiana > Nicotiana sylvestris. The sequence continues at coordinate 66,688,423 of NC_091058.1, forward strand.
CGGACCAAGTTTGGATGAAATGTTGTTGTTGGTTTTGCTAGTGTTGGTTTTGTCCTTCGCGAACGCGGAGGGAGAGACGCGTTTGTGAAGAAGGTGTTGGAATGGAGGCCTTTTGTTCAATGCGTTCGCGATAAGGAAATCGCGTTTGCGAAGGTCTGGGCAGTTGTGCTATGCATTTGCGAAGGCCTTGTCGAGTTCGCGTAAGAGGAGCTGGCCTGGCAAGGGAGGTTAGATTTCACGTTCGTGAAGGGGCTTCCGCGTCCGCGAAGGGAAGGTTGGTGAAGCTTCAGGTTCGCAAGCCCTATATCATGTTCGCATAGAGGAACTGGAGGGCATAAGCTGGTTGTGCTTCGCGGATGCGAGGGATTTGCTGTGTTCGCGAAGAAGGTCAGACTAGGCAATGTGGTTTTATAAACAGGGGTTTTGGCCATTTTCATTTCATTTCATTTCCACCATGGGAGTCGACCTTGGAGCGATTTTGGAGCACCATTTTCATCGCCAATCGCAAGGTAAGTGATTCCCACCTATTGCAAGTTAAATACGTTGTTTATATATGGATTTAAACATGGAATTAGTAGAAATTTGGGATTTTGGTAGAAAACCTAGAATTTGGTATTTTTGGATTTTGACCAAAAAATTTGGGCATGGAATTTGGAATAAGTTATATATTTAAGTTCATGGTATTATGGGTAAAGTTTATCTTCGAAAATTTTCGAAATCCGGGCACGTGGGCCCGAGGGTTGTCTTTGTTGGCTTTCTGAGCGGAGTTGGGAATCATTATAAATTGTTAAATTATACGTATTGGGGTCTATTTTGATTGGTTTGCACGTTATTTGACTAGTCTTGGAATGATGACTATCGACTCGAGGTATTAGAGAGACGTCGGAGCTGGTTTTGGAACTTTGGAGCGATCTAAGTCTCCTATCTAACCTTGTGAGGGGGAAACTACCCATAGGTGATATTTATTGTTGTGTGCAACTAGTTGTGGGTGGTACGTATGCACGAGACGACGAGAGTCCATACTTAGTTAAAACATGATTTGTCCTGGTAGACTTAGGACTTTATCATAAACTATTTAAATTGTTTGAATTTATCTTGCTAGTTTAATTAATTAAAATTTTAACTGAAAATGAATTTGGAAACAAACAAATATATTAGGCCAAGCTTTATCATCTTGAGTTGTTGCCAAGATATTTGATAAATGTAAAAGGGTGTACTTATTATTGTGCTTATGTACTATACTGTAAACACGTGTCTTGTAATTTGGTAACTTCCTTCCTTTCTTGTGGAGCGGGCCGAATGTCTCAGTAGTGTATACATTATTCTGGATCGGGTGAAATGACCTCGGCAGAATCGTGCGTGATATCGCTAGTAGTCTGAATATTCACGAGATAAACCTTCCACGGATGCCCGATATTTTATGGTACTTCTTATTTATTTGGTAATGGCACTTGGCATTTTCTGAGAAATTATGGTAAAATACAAGATCAAGAAATTTACGCTTTAAAAAAATAATTAAAAAATTATAAAATTACAGATTTACTCCACTATTGTCATGCACTTCATATCTGTAATATTTTATTGTATTATTTTATTGGACCTCTAGTAAGTGTCGATGTCGATCCCTCGTCACTACTTCTCCGGGGTTAGGCTAGATACTTACTGGGTACGCGTTGATTTACATACTCATGCTGCACTTCTGCACTAAATATGCAAGATCTGATAGGTTCATTTGGTGTTCACCTTGGCGCGTAGGCGCATCTATACAGGAGACTTTATGTGAGCTGCAAATCGCAGTCCGCCGAGTCTCCACTGTACTATTTATTTTATCCTATCTTATTTACATTCTGGACAGATGTTTTATTATTAATGTACTCCTTAGAAAATGCTCGTACACTTGTGACATCGGGTTTTGGGATTTCCTGCTATCAAGACCCAAAACCAACTATTGTGATGGCGCCTATCATGGAACTAGGCAAGCCACTACTCAACCATCTCAACACAGTAAAAGCTTTGAGAATATAGACATAAGCAATTAACATTTAAGAAAAAACTTTTTGAAACAGAAATAAATCCGCAACACAATACAATCTATCCCAAAATCGAGTGTCACCGAGTACATGGGCATCTATACCAGAATATAAGAACTGAAATATAGATAAAGATAATGAAGAAGAGTCAAGTCCTGCAAACGTCATGCAACTACCTCAATAATCTCCGAGATCTTTACTCCTCAATCACCAGTTGTTGTGTAGCGTGAGTACAACCAACTCAATAAGTAACAAATCCAATCTTTGGACTGAAAGATAGTGACGAACTCAACTGGTACAATTCAATACAAAAATAACAGTGCATGAACGTAGTCATGCTTTCAAGTTCAATAGACAACTCGAAACAGTAAAATAGATCAAATTTGAATGATATGAAGAATACAACTCCTCTACTTCTACATGCCAATGCACATGATGTATGCGATGCACCATACTGAGAGCCTCATGTGCTCACACTCTCAAATGCTCAATCACTCGGTATTGTAAATGGCCACACGGCCAAGGAAAGATCCATCCCGGAATATATACATCACTAGCCATAAGTCACTCAGTACCGAGTAGGGCCAATACAGCCTGTGAAGAAGATCCATCTCCATGTATATAGTGCTTCGAACAAGATCCATGTCCAGGAAAGATTCATCCCTCAATAATATCAACCGCGCTCACTAGGGGTGTGTGTAGACTCCGAAGAGGCTCCTTCAGCCCAAGCGCTATCATAAATCAGTATAATTGTTGCGACGTGCAGCCCGATCCCATAAATATCACTCATAATCATGTTTTTTGGCATCACTTAGTCATCAATTTCTCTAGTCTCACTCACGGGATCACAAATGTCATAAAACTAGCTCGAACATGATGATATGATATATCAATAATAACAATAGAGAGTGAGATATGATGTGAAATGAATATGACTCAGTACAAAACATCAATGAGATGAGTAAGTCAATAGTAAGAAACGATCACTATGGGCTCCAACGGTACCAGCACATAGCCTAAACATGATCTCTAGCATGATTGACAGCTCATTTATTTTATCACATGGTGAAAACACGGATATCAACAAGATATGACCACTTTATAGTGCCATGGAATCGACCAGGTCTCAATTCTCACGGTACACGCCCGCCCGTTCGTCACTTGGCATGTGCGTCACCTCAATACCAACCACATAACACATAAGTCAGGGTTTCGAACCTTCAAAACCAAGTTTGAAAATGTTACTTACCTCAATCCGAGCAAAACTCTACTCCAACATGCCTTTGCCTCTCAAATCGGTCTCCGAACGTCCCAAATCTAGCCACAAGCAGTACAATACAATCAATATAGGCTAAAGAAATCAATTCCACAAGAAAAATATGAATTTATAAGCCAAAATTCGAAATTGGCCAAAAGTCAAAAGTACAAAACCCGGAAGCCCATTCACTCACAATCACAAGTATAACCATACCAAATTTAACAAAATCTGACACCAAATGGTCATTCAAGTCCCCAAAATTAACTCTCCAAATCCCTAGACTCAAACCCTCAAATTTCACCTAAAAAATACACCAATTAGGTGGAAAAATCAGTGGGGAAACATAAAATTATTGGGGGGAAATGAACACAAGGAGCTTACCTCAAGAATCTCTTCAAAAATCCTCTCAAAAACCGCCAAAATCCGAGCTCAAAATGTTAGAAATGGCAAAAATTCTCGGAACCTCGCTTATATAGGTTCTGCCCAGATATTTTTGCACCTGCAGAGCCTAGGCTCGCACCTGCACGTCCGCTTGTGCGGAAAATGAACGCTTCTGCGAAAACCAATAACCCCAGCTGCCTCCGCTCCTATGACTCCTAGCCCGTATCTGCACAATTAGAGGTGTGGGAAAATCATCGCACCTGCGGCCTCTGCTGACCTCCATCACTTCCGCACATGCGCTCCACCTGCCGCACCTGCAGCCAAAACCCTCGCGGGTGAGATCACACCAGCTGAGTCCAAACTTCAACAGTTCCTCAAATCAAACTCCAAGTTCGTTAGCCACCCGATCAATTCGAGGTCTCTGGGACCTCAACCAAACATACTAACAAGTCCTAAAACATGATACGAACTTAGTCGGACCCTCAAATCACCTGAAACGACATCAAAAACATGAATAGCACACAGATTCAAATCTAATGAACTTTGAAATTTCCAAATTCTACAAATGACGTCAAAACCTATCAAATCACGTCCGATTAACCTCAAATTTTGCACATAAGTCACAAATGACCACACGAACCTAATCCAACTTTCGAAAATTCAATACGAATCCGATATCAAAAAGTCCACTCCCGGTCAAACTTTTCAAAATTCCAACTTTCGTCATTTCAAGCCTAATTCTACTAAGGACCTCCAAATCACAATCCGGATACACTCCTAAGTCCAAAATCACTTAACGGAGCTAACAGAACCATCAAATTTTAAATTCGAGGTCATTTACATACAAGTCAATATCCGGTCAACTTTTCCAACTTAAGCTTTTAATTATGAGACTAAGTGTCTCAATTCACTCTGAAATTTCTCCGGACCCGAACCAACTAACCCGGTAAGTCATATAACAGTTGTAGAGTACAAAAGGATTAGTAAATAGGGGAACGGGGTTACAAATCTCAAAATAATTGGCAGGGTCGTTACACCTACTGGTTGTTCGTCATTGTAACTGCGTGTTTATTTTCATCTTACCCTGAAAAATCTATTTTTTTAAACCATTAAATTAATGGAGATTATGATTTCGAAAGTAATAAAATGAGTAAATAAATTGATAAATCAACGTTGGCTTGCCTGACGGCGGTGTTAGGCGTCATCACGGCCTATAGTGAATTTTGGATCGTGACAAATATTATTGATTAGAGTCAAATCTTGAATTTAAAAGTAACGAATGCACCATTTAATATATAGTACATTTTTTATTTTTTAAATTGTTCTAAATATATGCGCACATACATTCTTTCCAATTGTGAAGGTAATTTAAAATATTATTTTAAACCAGATCTTCTTACCAATTTAGAAGTACGAAATTTGGATGCAGAGCTGTTAAATTAATATCATTCCATCTGTATTCATATGATAAAATCTAGAAAAATCTAGTGAGAAAATAGAATTAATTTTGAGCATTATATATAAGATGCATGTATCCGCTCAATAATATACTCAATTGTAAGCTTTTCTAAATCATCGTCTATGAAGTTATGGTGTTCTACTTTTCTCTCTTGATTCATTGATTTAGCAATGTAAGAGAATTTCTCTCTTTCCTTTTATTTTCTTTGATTATAGGGCTTCGACCCTGTTTAATTTCATATAAAAGAGGTTTCAATCTGATTCATTCAACTATTAACCCATTAAATGTATTTATTTTTCTTTTTTATAACCGTTCAATTGATCAGTTCAAATCTTGTATAAACTCTTTAAAACATCACAGGAGAGATGATGTTAAATATTCATATAAAGGTGTCCTTTTATAAAAACTCTATTTACTATTCCAAACTAAATTATTATCGGCAACCACCATCACCAACATCAACAAACATCTACGCCACTAGCATTCCTCGCAACTACTTCCATAGCTAGTCACCACCGACCACTATTGCACAATCACCATAGCTAGTTGTCCATGACCACTACCAATCAACTTCTCACAACTTTACCATTGACTATCACCACTCTAACTATCATCGCTGCTAGCTTTTAAATTGTACTTCACTAATAGCAAAATAATAGTTTTATAACAAACCATCTTAACTAAATTTAAATTTTTTATACATATAATATATAAGCGTTATTTTATTTTAGTTTTGTATTTATTGATGTATTAATAAATTGTTTATATATATTGACAAATAAACAATCTGAATTATTTTGAGGTAATACTTTAGTAATCATATACATATGTATTAAACTTCAAATATTTTAATTTCAAAAAATGGACTTTGCACTAAAGCTTATCTAAATTTTTCTAATATGTTTTTACATGCCTGAGTTAGGTTTCGAAGTTGTGATAATTTTGGAAGTCACTATGAAAAGACTTCACAAGTTCCTAGATATTCTGCCCATCAGATCTATAACGTTATATTTCAGGAAACCTCCATTATGTGCAGGTAATAGTTATATTTTTTTAAAATACAGATTTTTTTAATACAATCAAACATGTCTTTTGATAAAAAAATTATTTATAGAAAATTGTGTATTTAATAGACGAAGGTTTCAAATCTTTGGTTTAGCAAATAAATAAACCATTATATCATATGGGTTTTCACCGAATTCAAAAGTTTAAGTTATTAAATAAATGCGAGGTTTATTTGTAATTTTTTTCCCAACAAATATCTCTATTAGAAATAAGAGTCGCCTTTTATTTGCACATACATGAAAAAATTGTGAAAATAGACCTTTGTGACACCAGAAGTTTGGATCCTTGAGTTGTTAACGTAAATATGTACTTTCTTTTATATGGAATAACCAATTTCTTATTTAAATAATGCAGGCTAACTATGCATACCGGAAAATGGCAAGACAGTTGCTTCAATCATTTTCTTGTTCAAGTATATCTCATCCTTAATTTATTTTCAGTGATTTAACCTTTTTTTTGTTTTGAACTTTTAGTTTTTAGTATATTTGTATGTGTAATGATTCATAACGTGTAAGCAATATGTTTCTAATTTAACTCTAAAAAAACATGTTTCTAATTTTTCATTTTTATGGAATGATTGCAGATAGAAGTTGTTGAGCAAGAATATTATAGACAACGGAGGAGAGATTATCCAAAAATTTCATATATCAGGTGGCATTCCTCATTTTGAATTAGAAAAGCTTTTGAAAAAAAATATTTCCAAAGATTAAAAGTAACTTTTTTTATTTTATATTTCTTGACTTTGATTTTATTTTATTTTTATTTATTAGATGATCTTGATTGATACCTTTGTTCTAATATATATTTTTTTTATAAGTCCATATTGGAATTATTGCTATGTGAACTTGCTCTACTTAAGGTTGCTAAGTATTTCTCTATTGCATATAGAAGCACTTCCGACATATTTTCTCACTTATTCTTTTGTTAGATATATCTATTATATGAAAAATATTCTTTTTTAAATCACTTAATTTTATAATTCTAAATTTGTATAAAATATTTGGGAAGGGAAAAAAGGAATAGTCTCCAAAACGTTCCACATGATATGCTACAGATTTTCTATAAATTTTAATAATACTTTTCTTTATGGAACATCTCTATCGTTTAAATTGAAATGACTTAATTTAGTGATTACTTTATATTCCTAATTAATTACGGCAATCCAAACATAGATTCTATAAAATTTATATATGGTATCTTTATTTTCATATTTCTACATTAGCATATTACAAAAAAAAAATTATGTTGATTCGATTAGATATGCTTTATAGGCTTTTTCAGGTGACATAGTAAATTGCATGACGTTCTTAATTCTTTTTTATTTTGTGACCCTACGCACATTATACAGGAACTTTTTGGAACTAAAATACCAAATGAAGAAGCATTTTCACCAGAAAGCACCAACAACAATAATCAATACATACTTGATTCAACTTTTGCTGATTTTGGTTCCTTTCTGGTGCCCATACATCAAAGTGCTTTGGTAATTTCAGCATCTTTTTACCATTAATGACGATTAATTACTTTTTAAAAATAGTAAAAGTGAGTTATGTCCTCATTAATAATATATATATATATAAACAAGCTAATGTACATTCTTTTAACTAGGTTGAAACGGACCAAAACGTTACAATAGAGGATCCTCAAATTGGAGAACAAAACAACATGCACGTCCTAAACCTCAAAAAGAACTTGCTCCCAAAATACTACAAGAGGAGCATGTTGACCGCAGGGGAAGGATCGTCAGTAGCGGGACGATTCGTGGGTACGGCCAACCAACCCCATAACGTGAGGCCGAATGCGCCTCCACTGGTGGTTGCGCCCCTATCTGCTAATCCTCCTCCTCCGCCCGAGAACATACGATGTGTCACGGTATCTAGAAGAGAATTTAATTTGATTAAAGCGTTGTTCGGGCACATGAATTTTCATCCTGATCGCAGGTGGAAAGGCGCATATGATCCTCCTCCAGTACAGGAAGAAGTTGCTGGAAATGCTGGTAAACCGGTGGAAGAAAAAGTATCTCCTAGAAGGCGCAATGTACTCCCCAATCTCGGTTTGCACTGAGTCAACATGATATGAATTGGGCCACAAGGTATTGTAATATTTTTTTTCCATTTGATATTTGAAATACACAGCTGAAAATAATAATCAGTATTCTGTAATTTAAAATTTATGTTTATATGCACCCTTTTCAATTGCAGGTAAATCGAAGGGCCTTAATTAATGAAAAAACCAAGGATCTGCATCGCAAGAAGGGGTCCTTTCTTCGTCTTCTATTGCGTTTTTTTTTTTCTCTTTTTTTTTACCCCTTTCAATTATGTAAGCAGAAAACTATCGAACATCTTCGGTAATAAGTTTAGCTAATGTGGCCTTGTTGCCTATTTTGCATTGAACTTAACTTTTATACAACGATAGTCGAAGAAACTTTTACACTATCAGGTTAACTTTATTTATAATTCTTTACAGTTAATAAAGATGATATGATTGTGTAAAAATTCTTTAAATTATCGGTATATATAAGTTAAATTCTTTCAAATTATGTATAGATCACATTTCTTCCTTTTAACTCTCCAAGTTCAATGCAAAATCGTGTTTCTTGGTAAAAAATACTGTGGTTATGCAAACATTGGCATAAGAAGGCTGTCACGACCCCAAAACCGACCCGGTCGTGATGACGCCTATCGTAAAATTAGGCCAGCCAACTCAATTCCAAAACAACCATATTTTCCTTTAAAACTTAATTAAAACCTTTTTTCAACAGAAATCCAATAAAGATATAAAGATCAAATTTAACAAAGCGAAAAAATACAAGCCCAACCTGGGGTGTCACAAAGTCATGAGCAAAATACTACAACTGTTTGAAATATATATGAAGACCAACACAGTCTGAGAATATCCAACAAATATACTGAAGGAAGATAAGGAAGGAGAAGGCGGAACTGCGGTCGCCAAGCAGCTACCTTGCTATCTCTAAGCAAAATTCCACAATGATATGATCAGTAGCCGTTACCGTGACCCGAAATACCTGGATCTGCACACAAGGTGCAGGGGGTAACGTGAGCACACCAACTCAGTAAGTAACAAGTCCAAACTTTGGACTGACAAGTAGTGACGAACCAAACCTCAACAGGTAATATCATTAAATTGTATAGAAAGGTAGACATGCTTGCAGTTCAGGCAAAAAATCAGCAATAAATAAATACAGTCTGAACAGCATGGAGTATAAAGCTCAGGAAATATCTATGTACCAATGCACAGATAGCATGATCAATGTTCCGTGTACCTCCACTCACAAGTGCTCAACCACTCGGTACTGTATATGGCCATTTGGTCCAGGGAAGATCCATCCAGGAATATATATATACTGATCGCAGTCATCCAGTACCGAAGAAGGTCATTCCAACCCTATGGAGAAGATCCATCTCCAGGTATAAATACTTCAGATAAGATCCATGTCCAGGGAAGACACATCCCTCAATATAATCAACTGCGCTCACTGGGGGTGTGTTACAGACTCCGGAGGGGCTCCTACAGCCCAAGCTCTATCACAAGCCAACGAAGGCATATATCAATAATCCGCTGCGGCGTACAACCCGATCCACCACCTCCATTCATACGAAGGACAATAACACTAAATTAGCTACCCCCTCACTATCGTTCATCCATACTATCAAGAATGGACAACCAAGTACCAAATCCAAATCTCCCAATCTATGTCACCAATACACTACCCCAGGATCACCAACCAACGACATGGTTGGAACAAGGTCTTCGGGGACAAGCTATCTTCTTCACAGTGAACATTCAGAACCAGGAGGTTCTCTTTGTTCTACAAAACCCTCAGATACTAGCCCAGCTAATTTCGGAGGGCATGAGGCTAGCCATGTCCAACTACATCAATCACCTTTGGGTGATGAATGTCCTCGACCCAATTTCCCCAGCATTGGCACCTGCCTTACTCCACAACATGCAAGCTCATTTGAATCTTCCACACCACTACAACCCATTGCAGAATATGCAACTTCTTTACTAGCTTCCTTTCTTTCTCTACAAGATCAAAACAACCCTTCTTTGATCCATGCACGACAACCTCTGCCTCAACATTTCCCACCACCGGTGGATATTCATCAACCCCAGCCTCCCCGTCACAATGTACCCATATAAGAAGAGGAAGGAGTAGTAGAACAAGAGTAGATCATCCCACCGCTGAACATCACATCGTTCACAGAAATTTCAAACCTTCACGCAGTCAAGATCATGCTATTTTAGGCACTGGAGGGACAAGAAGTTTGTGTGCAAGTGCCCGCAGGAACTATACAAATGTTCACTCGACATCAAACCTCCACTAAACGAAGCAGTAGGAAATTTCGCAGTAATATTAAGCCCATCAGTGAAGGGCAGTGTTCTACAACATCACCACTTTGACCCCTCAATGAATAGACTCCCAAACTTTGTAATTTGGAATATCAGAGGTGGAAATAATGATGAGTTTAAGCACCACTTTAGGGACCTACTAAATACACACAACCCTTCCCTAGTTGTTCTTCTAGAAACTTGTATGACCAACCACATTGGCATTCGAGATGATTTCCATTTTTCTAACATGGTATAGATCCCTGCTCAAGGCCAATCAGGTGGTATTGCTATTCTTTAGCATGATTCCCATGTTTAGCTTAGCCGTATTCGTCTTGATGGCCAGGAAGTCTATGCAATGATCCAGGTACTTCCTAATCATCATCCTTGGTTGTTTAGTACAGTTTATGCTAGCACCCATGTTCATATTAGGTCACAACTTTGGTTAAATCTGGAAACTATTGCTAATAATTATAAGGGCATGTGGTTCCTAGGTGGGGACTTTAATGAGATTATGAGTCAGCAAGATAAATGGGGAGGGAGACCTATAAATCGTAATAAAGCCTCTAGATTTCAATCGTTTATTAATCACTGTCAGTTTATGGATCTTGGTTTTAAGGGGGCTAAGTATACCTGATCCAATCATAGATATAATTGTCCGGATTTAATTTTGGAACGACTGGATAGATATTTTATTAATGAACAATGGCTTGAATATTACCCGAATGCTTTTGTTATACATTTGCCAAAGACTTATCTGACCATACCCCCCTCCTCATTTCCCTGTCACAATATACTAGGCTACACACTAATCGTATTTTTAGACTTGAAACTTATTGGTGTCATCACCCTGAATTTACTAAAATAGTTAGAGAGAATTGGAATGGTCAGAGTCTAACCAATGCAACCAACCTTTTCACTAACAAAGTTAAGGATTGGGCAGCCCATAATTTTGGTGATGTTATTAGAAAAAAAACTATTCTTGCACGACTTAGTGGGATCCAAAAATCCACGAATTATCCTACAAGTATGTTCCTAAAGAATCTTGAACAAACTCTCACTAATGAGTATAGCACTCTTTTAAAAGTAGAAGAGGATCATTGGAAGCTTCGCTCCCGTATAAATTGGCTTAGTGAAGGGGATGCTAGTACCAAATTTTTCCATATAAGTGTCCTTAATAGGAGAAGGAAAAATCGTATCTCTTTTTTCAAGGATGCTCTTAATAATTGGATAAATGATCCTGACCAAATCCTCCGACACACTTTAAATTATTTTCAAACAATCTACCAAACAGGCCATGAATCCTCAAGTTGGATAACCACTCAAAATTCACTGGTTTCATCTAGTAATGTTGATTTATTAGCACTAGACAAGCCATTACATAATCATGAGATTACTAGAGCTATTTTCGCGTTCAAACCTTTTAAAGCTTCAGGACCGGATGGATTACATCCTTTTTTTACCATAAATATTGGCACATTGTCAAAAAAAACTATCTATGACCACTGCCACTCTATTTTTGATAACCATAGTATCCCCGAACATATTAACACTACCTTTCTTTGTTTAACACCAAAATTCCCTAATGCCAATGAACTGAGAAATTTCAGGCCTATTGGTCTTTGTAATACTTCTTACAAAATCATTACTAAAATTATTGTCAATCGTCTAAAACCCTTTTTAGATAACCTCATAGGCCCCTTTCAATCAAGCTTTCTCAAAGGAAGACGTGCGGCTGATAATGCTATTATCATTTAGGAAATTATCCATCACTACACTAAAATAAAAGGTAAGAAGGGCAAAATGCTTCTGAAAATTGATTTGGAGAAAGCCTTTGACCGCCTGGAAAGGTCCTTTATTCATAGAGCCCTCCACTATTTTCATTTCCCTCCAAAAATTACCAAACTCATCATGTCTTGTATTACTACCTCTAGTGTGGCTGTTCTAGTTAATGGATCTCAAACGGAGTCCTTCAAGACATCTAAAGGCATTAGATAGGGTGACCCTATGTCACCCTATATATTTATCCTTTGTATTGAACTGTTATCCACTCTTATCAATCACCAAGTTGATCTAACCTTATGGGATCTATTAAAATAAATCCTCAGGGACCTACCCTTTCCCATTTATTCTTTGCGGATGATTTAATCCTAATGGCTGCAGCCAATGAGAAGTCTGCCTCCACTATTAAACGATGTCTTGTCTATTTTAGTAAGTTATCAGGGCAACAAATAAACCTTTCAAAATCAAAGATTCTCTTCTCTAACAACTGCCCTATTTCCCAACAAAATTCAATATCCACCATCCTGAACCTTAAGGTTAGTAACACCTTTGGAAAATACCTTGGCTTTCCAATACTAAGTACCAATCCTAAACCAAGGGACTATAACTTTATCCTAGATAACTTTAATAAAAGACTCAATAGTTGGAAAACCCAATTCCTTTCCTTAGCTGGGAGAGCCACCCTCATTCAAAACACACTCAACTCTCTCCCAAATCACATCATGCAGTATGCTATGCTAGCAAAAAAAACATCGGCAAATTGATAAAATCCAATGAGATTTTCTTTGGGGTAGTAATCTTACTTCAAAAAAAATTCATTATATAAAATGGGATACTGTTTCATTGCCTAAAAAGGACGGGGTCTGGGGATACATAAATCCTTAGACAAAAACAAAGTAGCTCTTACAAGCCTTACCTGGCATTTTCTTAATCACCCCAACACTATCTGGGCAACCTTACTTCAATCCAAATACAATGGTCGATATGCAAATGCGTCTCATTCTTTCATATGGAAAAACATCCTTATAGGATGGAACGTTTGTAAAAATTCCACTGCATGGTATATCGGGGATGGTTCCTACGTTGATTTTTGGCATGCAAATTGGTTACCATGCAATAAAAATCTAAGGAGCATGCTTCATGGTCCGTTGGCTCATCAAGAGTCAACCACCAAGGTTTCCCACATCCTCCATAATGGGACATGGGACCTATCACAAATTTCCTTCGAGTTTCCTCCCCAAATCCTAGCTCAAATTCATTCTATCCACCCTAATAGTAATATGAATCACACAGATACACCAATCTGGGCACCCACAATGGATGGTATTTTCACCACAAGGTCAGTGTACCCATTTGTTACTGCTAATGCAGTACACACCCATGACAAAAAAATTCAATGGCTCTGGAAACTAAAAACTTGGAATAAGCTCAAATATTTCCTTTGGCAATGCTATCATGATAGACTTCCAACAAAAGCTTTCCTGAATCACATTGGAATAGCCACTTCCTTATACTGCCCAGTATGCCCTACTGTAGAGGAGACTTCTCTTCACATTTTCCTGATGTGACCCATAGCAAAATAGTTATGGGAAGCCCTAGGGGTGAACATTTACTCAATTAACACTCTATCTACTCATTGGCTTGATAGTTTATATAAACAGAAACCCCTTACAATTTACCCTTCCTTAACGTGGGACTGTCTATTCTCCTTTACTCTTTGGCTTCTATGGCTTAATCGAAATAAAAACACCTTTCACAACCTTCGTAATTTAATGGATAGTAATAAGGTTATAACAAGAGCCAAGGAATATCTGCATTGCAGTAATATCATGCAAAAAACTAGATAGACTACTACCAGTTGCTACCAAATGGGAACCCCCCGCTTTACATCAACTAAAGCTCAACATTGATGGGGCCTTTAAAGGTAGATTTGAACTAGGTGAATAAGTGGGGTAATCAGAGACTCAAATGGGGACTGGATTATAGGCTTCAGCAAAACTACTACTGGCCCCTGTCCTCTTTACATTGAGCTTGAAGCATTATGCCAAAGACTTGAGCTTGCAGCAAGTCACAAGTTTAGAAATTTACAAATAGAAACTGACTCTGCTGTTATACCTTCACTAATTGAATCAAACTCATCACCATTTTATAATACCCTTTGTCACACCTCCTTTTTCCTACACCCGCAAAAGGGGTACAAGGGAGTTTTTTTCAATTTAAGTGACAATCAAAACGGGATTATTTTATTTAAAAATTAGAGTCGCCACTTGGGATAATTTATGGTGTCCCAAGTCACCAGTTCAAATCCCGAATCGAGGAAATATTGACTCTGTTTTACAGTCCGCGAACACAGAAATTCGGGTAAGAAATTCTGTTAACTCGGGAGAAGGTGTTAGGCATTCTCGAGTTCCGTGGTTCTAGCACGGTCGCTCAACTGTTATAATTGGCCTATTATCTGATTTTAATACATGTTTTAGCCTATGGTTCAATTTTCACTTTATAACCGCTTTTATTTAAATATTTTTTAGGAAGATTCAACGTCACATAAAGCGCGTCTTGAACCACGTCACATAAATGCACCCGCAGTCTACGACATATTTTATTTAACGTTGTTGAGATTTGGATTTGGGTCACATAAATGCACACCCGAATTTAGAAAAGTAACTTAAATTACGCGCCTAAAACAACTACACATTTTTAAATTTGCGAGGGCCATAAAAATTTAACTAAATGGCACGCCTCGAATTCTAAGGATTTAAGATCAATTAAATGAGGGCCATGCATTTTGAGATTTTATTTGGCACGACGCACCTCAATTCCAATTTTTAAAGGGAATTCAAAACTAAGCTTTTGAAGGCCATAAACTATATCTTGCCTAATATGGCATGCCCCAAATCTATTTGCCTAAATTTATTCGAAATATTGAGGGCCATAAACTAGCCGCGCTATCTACTATGGCTCACCTCAACTATTAACAAAGAGCCTAATTAATTAATTAAGGAAAAACACTTTAAAGAGATTATAACTACTTTAATCTAAAGTCTAAGCTTAATCCGCTTAATCAAAAAAAACGAACACACGGAATCTGTTCCATTTTTATTCCAAAGCTTGGCCTGGCCTGAAGCCCAATTGCCAATGGCCCATAACTTGACAAACATGAGCGCCATTGGGCTCATAATGGCGTCCATATCGAGAACCAAAGTGCAGGAAAGGGGAGAGGGAGCTTGGCGCAAAGGGACTGATGTTGACAGCCCAAATTGACACTTTAACCTTAACAAATGATGGGGACACTGCAGTTTTTCATAAAATCTTTGAACCTGAACCAATTCTATGTTGAAATATAGTCGCAAGCCTTATGCAAATTAGGCATCATGTAACAACAAGGTTCAGAGGCCTAAATTCATGCAAAATTCCAGCTTCAAACCATCATTCTTAACAAAACTAACATGGCCCTAAACTTTATAAAGAAAAGCCAAATGCAAATAGTTAAACCAAATTCAAAGGTTCTCTAATCTGATTTCAAACTTAAATTCCATTTAAAATCCTTTTAAAATTCAAAGAGTCTATGCATGAACAGAGGCAACACTAAGTTATAAGCTTTCTGAAATCAATAGACCAAGTTTCAAGCTATGCATAAGTGAATCTGAACACATGATGGATGGAAAAATAGACCTAGCTCAGATTCAATAGACCCAAACACAAATGGTTCGAACTAACAAGCATATAACTCATAGCCACACTCAAAACCAAACAACCTCACAATCAAGCTAAAGAACCAGGGTCTTCAGTTAATATACATACATAATATCTTCAGTTAATACACACACCTAGCATCTAATATATTTCTGAATTGAATATATTCGAGACAGAACTCATATTTAATCTTAAGATGTACGTGTAGTATTGGTTACATGATTAGCTACACATAAGAAAACTTGGCTAGGAAAAAAGCATAAAACACAATGCAACAAACTTAAAGAAAAGAAACTGGTAGAGCCACAAAGAGGTAACAAAAGTCCCTTTCTTCAATTGGAATTACATATCTTCACACAATAGCCCAAAAAAGACACTATTTCCATTCATGGCTCGAGAGAAATACCTAGGAACAAGAGGAAACAAGGAGGAGTGAGGATTCAATAAACAACAACAACATATCAGTACCCAGATTCAATGAAGCAGTAACCCAGAAAACCAAACAGCTTCAAACCAAGCCTTTAAATTCCCAGAATCAAACCATTTTTCAGCCAGGTGCAGGGATTTGAAATGCTTCAAAACTTTAGCTAATAGGGAGGATCAGGAAACCTAGACTAAGCAGGATATGAGCTATTTTCCACAGAGTGTGATGAATCTAAGTGTCAATTCAGAGTTTTCTCAAAACAATTCCAGCAATTTCAGTTTTGCAGGATTTTTCCTTTTCATTTTTTTTACTAGTGAAGTAAGGATGCCTTTATAGGCAAGGTATTAGTGCAACAATGCTGAAAATAATTTTGCACTTTAAACCTTTTGAAATTTTGGTTTTAGCTTAGATACCCCTAGTGTAAAGATCAGAAATTCAGTTAAGTCCTAATGACAGCTTCTGGGAAGCTTTCTATTTCAGTTATAGAGAGATTCTCTACTTACAATTCCTAGATCACCCTTAAAACCCCTGGTTATTTACCCTTAAATTATTAACTTGGGTTAACCTAGACCACAGTCCAAATAAACCAGTCTCTTAACTAGGTCAGTGGTGACCATAGTTACCACAGTCCAAATAAACCAGTCTCTTAACTAGGTCAGTGGTGACCATAGTTACTATGAGAGATTTGAGTACTCAGAAATGATTAAACGAAAAACCATAGAAAAAGAACAAATCCAAAACTGGAGGGAAAACTCACACAATTCTGATTTTAGTCTTAAACTAACTTTAGCTAATCAAACTAAAATCGAACTTGACTAACTAAAGATAATCAGTCACAAACAATGAAAAACAAAAGAAACAAATAAAACTGAACCAAATGAAAACAGAAAGGAACTACGGTGTATAAAATTAGTAGGAGAAAGGAGGGAAAAATACCAAACATGGTGGAATGCCTTGACGACATGAGGCGTATCAATGAGAGTGAACAATTGGCTCGGAACTTGATGAACTCGTCAAACTCTGACATCCCCGGAATAAATTAAAATTAATGACGATTGATTGTTCTCGTTAAGAATAATCAACCCGCATAGACTATAATTCAAAATGAAGCCAGGCCTTGAACGGAATCAGAAGAAGAGAGAGATTAGGGTTGAATTTTCTTAGATTTGGAAGTGGGGAGGTCCTGTTGGGGTTTTCAGGAAATAGGCGTGTAGATAAGCTTTGGGACGGTCTGGGCTTTAACTGGTATGGGTTTGGGTTGGGTTAAGGTTTGAAGGTCCAAACTTCGATCGAAGATTCGACGAGTTCCACGATGATTCGAAGGCAATAAATGACGGATTCGTTATGAGGGGAGGAAGAGGGTACTACGATGTAAATCTGGTATGGATTGGAGGTCAACCGCCGCCGCTGGTGATTTCCGATGAGCGGCGGACAGTGGTGAGAGGAGGGTGTGATAAAGAAGACAATACTATGTTAATGTTCTAAGGTTTTCGGACAGCCTTATGTGATTAGGGTGAGGCTTTGCTAGCCGTTCGATGAAGAGGAATGAAAAGCTTAGATTGATTTGTCTTTAAGAAACTCAAAAAGACGTAGTATTGGCCTGATACTACGTGTTTGAATTGTTTAGGAGACTGAAAAGTTAGACCAGGTTGGGGCATGGTTTGGGCTGGTTTGGATGGGTTGAAGGGTGCAATTGTTTAGGCTTGAGAGAATTAAAATAAAATGGCCCAAAAATCTAATTCTTTTCTTTCCCCTTTCAAAATTCTTTTTAATCCCTTTTTCTTTTTTAAAATAAATAAATAAATAAAGTAAAACCTAATTTACTTCCTAACCCAAATTATCCTACCAAATTAAATTAATTACTCAAAATAATACTCACACAACTAACTAATTACCAAATTAAAGGAAAACTACAAAATTCAAAGCTAAATGCAAAATGAGTTATTTTTTGTGATTTTTCTATTTTTGTCAAACAAATTAATTCACTAATTAATCTAAAATGTAAAATTAAGTCCTAAATGCAACTGCAATATATTTTTTGTATTTTCATGAATTAATCAAAATTAAACATGTGCGGACAAGTGCAAGCAATTAGCAAAAAGCTACAAAAATCTACGAATTTGCAAATAATGGGAAAAATTTATTTTTCTTGAATTTATGGGAGTAATTCACATAGGGCAAACATCACGTGCTCACATCCTTCTTTGTAAATGCAGGTACTGGTTGAAGATGTTGGGGAATCCACCCACCCTACACAATTTCAGGGAAGGCAACAACATAGCACATGCTCTGGCGCAACATGGAGTTCACCAAGCCAACATTAACCGGATATATCTAGAAGTACCGGACTATCTTAAAGAAGCTGTGCGTACTGATAAAGAAGGACTCACAGTTATTAGAACTACTACTACTAATACTGCTATACTAAATAATTTGGCCATGCTGGGCAATCCTGTAATGACTTCTTTTGGTTGTACTTCTACTTCTACTAGTATGCCTTCGTCTGCTCCCAATGGGAGAACCAGGCTATGTAATCTCGTTACTTAATATTAAATAAAATGTTTCTTTGCCAAAAAAAAGAAGAAGAGACTAAGTGTCTCATAATACTCCAAAACTACTCCAAACCCGAACAAACCAACATGATACAATGAAATGTAGCTGAACAACACATAAGAAAGCATAAATGGGGAAAACGGAGCGGTAATTCATGAAACGATCGGCCGGGTCGTTACAAAGGTGAAATCACTTATCTAATATAATGAGTACTATGTTGTTTTTAAGTATATATCTAAAGTTTTCTTTGGAGTAAGAGTTTAGGAATGTTTGTTATATTTTCAATGAATAAATTAAAGTTAATAAAGTTAATTTCATTGTTAATTAATGCTAAAAGGTAAATTCCTTAATATCCGTGAAAACAGTCAAAAAATCAATTAAAGTTATCCTCAACTTTAATACGTCAACAATAGTAAATACATACTTGAAATATATTTCTTTAATCACCTACTAAATATAATGTACCTTTATTCGAAAACAAAAAAAGCTTTTTGTCAATGTTGGGGAATCCACCCACCCTACACAATTTCAGGGAAGGCAACAACATAGCACATGCTGTGGCGCAACATGGAGTTCACCAAGCCAACATTAACCAGATATATCTAGAAGCATCGGGCTATCTTAAAGAAGCTGTGCGTACTGATAAAGAAGGACTCACAGTTATTAGAACTACTACTACTAATACTGCTATACTAAATAATTTGGTCATGCTGGACAATCCTGTAATGACTTCTTTTGGTTGTACTTCTACTTCTACTAGTATGCCTTCGTCTGCTCCCAATGGAAGAACCAGGCTATGTAATCTCGTTACTTAATATTAAATAAAATGTTTCTTTGCCAAAAAAAAGAAGAAGAGACTAAGTGTCTCATAATACTCCAAAACTACTCCAAACCCGAACAAACCAACATGATACAATGAAATGTAGCTGAACAACACATAAGAAAGCATAAATGGGGAAAACGGAGCGGTAACTCATGAAACGATCGGTCGGGTCGTTACAAAGGTGCAATCACTTATCTAATATAATGAGTACTATGTTGTGTTTAAGTATATATCTAAAGTTTTCTTTGGAGTAAGAGTTTAGGAATGTTTGTTATATTTTCAATGAATAAATTAAAATTAATAAAGTTAATTTCATTGTTAATTAATGCTAAAAGGTAAATTCCTTAATATCCGTGAAAACAGTCAAAAAATCAATTAAAGTTATCCTCAACTTTAATACGTCAACAATAGTAAATACATACTTGAAATATATTTCTTTAATCACCTACTAAATATAATTTACCTTTATTCGAAAACAAAAAAAGCTTTTTGTCACAACCCCCCCCCCCCAAGGGTGTGTTTGGTATGGAGGAAAATATTTTTTAATTTTTCCATATTTGTTTGGCTTAAATATTTTGGAAAAATATTTTCCTCCAATTGAAGGAAAATGTTTTCCCAATTAAGAGAAGGGAAAATATTTTTCAAAACTTTTTTACAACATTCTCACCTCATTCCTTACCCCCACCAATCCACCAACCCACTTACCCACCCTCACCCCGCCCCACCTTTTTTTTATGTTCAAACTATATTGTGTAGGCCTCCAGTTGATACTTGAAAACACAAAACTAAAAAAGACAAATAAAAACATTAATAACTATCACGACTTTCATTTCTACAAAATGAATATTTTCTTTTCACGATGTAGAAAAAGGTATTTTTATTTCATTTCAACAAAATAAGTACTTTATTTTTATGTCGAGAAAAAGTACTTTCTTTTTCAACCAAAAAAAGTATTTTCTATTTAGTTATGAAGCACAAATTTCAACGTTATTTTTACATAAAAAGTAAATTAAAGCAACACATTAGTTCCTTTGGGTTTATGTGAATTGTTAAAAGAATAATTAAATTCTTTGAAGAAAATAGAGTCTTGAAAATATTGGGTATTTTTTTGGGGGAGGGGGGAAGGGGGGAAGGAACATATGAAACAAGGGAAAAAGGGTCCTGGGCGAGGAGAGTAGCATAAAAAAATATTTTCTACTCTCTAACCAAATACTAGAAAATATTTTTCGAAAAAAAATTCACTCACTAATCGAACAAAGAAAAATAAGTGATAAAACTACTTATTTTTCATAGAAATATTTTTTGTGATAAACATTTTCCTTCCTACCAAACACACCCCAAGTCTGATGTATTTGTTTGATAGTTTTTGCATAAAAAATTACAGGTTTTCCCCCAAAACTTTGAATCTACAGTATTTCTCCAGTTTTTAAAAATTCCTAAAAGCTGATTTTTAAGTTTAATAAAAGTTAGGTCTATACCTCAAAATTGTATATGCTCCTCCTCGCACTTTCTTGTCCATTTGAAAAGTTGGGTTCTCAAACTTCGATTTCCAGGTTTTCTCCTCTTCCTCCACAACTATGCTCTCTTATGCATTCTTCAATTTGTTCGTTTCGCTTTATTTGGCTGCCTCGTTGATGTGTTACTTTTGCCTGTAGTGAATTGTGTTTGAATCTGTGCGATAATTTTACAGCTTCTCCTACTCGATTTCAGTCTAATTATGAAATTGTGTTTTGCTTTATTCAAGCATTTAGGGTAGAGAAGTAAGAGAGCTTTTCGATTTTTTCTTCTTGGATATCTTAGGTCTTTTTTTTGGGTTATTTTTCCATAGATTGTTTTTGGTCTATAATATTGCTTGCATACACACTACCCTCCCCAGACCCACTTGTGGGATTACACTAGGTTTGTTGTTGTTGTTGTTACAAAGATTTTTGGGCATCTACTCTTGCCACTAAATCTTAGAACTGAAACCTGTATTACCAATTCAATCTACTTGCCTGATTAAATTAACTAGATTTCCATATTATTGTCTGTTATAACTTGGTGTAGATAATTGATTGTGGTATTGTTATAATTTAATTTGGCAGTAAATTGGTGTCCTGGTTGTAGGGTTCCTAATAAATGTTATGCTGCTTTATGTATTAACCTTCAGTTTCTTTTGGAGTGATAGCACTTACTAAGTTAAGTAAGTAAATTGTCGAAGAAGATGTAACAAGGAGCAAAAGGCAAAAGGATAACAATAAGAGAGTAGAATATAGCTGGAACATGTTAAAATCTATGTGGGAATTTTCTATTTTGGTGGATGCTGGTGCTTTTCGTAGATACTAGTAGATATGTACACATTGCACAGGATGCATTTCTTCGAAGGAGATGGATGTGCAATAGGTATAGTCTATAGAACTCAAGAAGGTCTAAATGAACTATCACCTTAATCCAAATTCAGCCACTAAATGTTGCTCCGAAACTTTGATTAATCAGTCAGGGTGTTCTTAAATGTCTTTGATCTGTCTCAATTTTCTACAGGTGACAGAAAAGGAAAAAGGCAAAGTTAGACTGAGTTATTGTTTGAATTCCTTGTTTCATACTAAGAAACAAAAATGCATTTCATTTTATATTAAACAGAAAAGATCATTCTTATTTCTTTTCTACGTTTTTCAAAAAGCATGGCTGTAATAAAATGCTTGTTAGATATACCAACCTTGTCTGCTCCGTGCTTAGCATGTCAAAGATTTGTTCCTTGGAATTTTGATCTTCCAAAATCAGCCTCTACTTATTACATATGTTCTCTTTTCATGATGTTATATATTTCCACTGTATTCACCTTATTCATTGAGTATCCTATACCCCTAAAAGTTTTGTGGTCCGCTAACCTATACTACAATTGCAAACTGAGAGATGCAAGTATATGCGCTAGGCTTGGTTTCTGCGTGGTACCAATAAGGGAAACTGATATTGTACTCTGTACTATCAGAGTGTTCTAACTTAATCTTTTTTATTCTTGTAATGTCACCGAGAAGGAAATATGGATTATATATTAGTTGCAAGTATGGTATGTAGTATCAGCAATCACTTAGTCAGAGTTTAGAGGGCTAGGGGATGGGACGTGACCTGTTTAGTGCTTATTTTGGTGTATACTGGATTGTGAGAATTGTAAGATTATCTGGTCTAAATGGTTGTGGCTTGATGTAGATGCAACATGCAGGCCGTGACTGTTGTTCTTGTGGAGGATACTGGGAAAAGGAGATGAGAGTAAAAGAGTTCCTTGATAGAGTTTCTGTATTTGGTGGTGAAAGAAAATAGATGAGCGTATTTCTTCATCCTTTAAGAATCTGGAGTCAATTTTGTTTGAGAGGAACATCACAAGTGTGAAGAACTAGATTCCTTTTGGTGAAAAGATCTTGGCACGCTGATCTTCGTTTTCCTTCTTTAGTCATTCCTTTTACCTTCTGTTTTACGTTGACTAATTGAAGAAAAATAAGATAAAAACACTCAAATGGGTGTCAGCTTTGTCGTATGCTTCATTTGTGGTTTACTCTAGGTTAGCAAATTTGCAGAATGGCTGCTCTTAATTTTTGAAGATGAATAAATGAACATTTAAGAGACAATGGCTTATATTTCATTTTCCTTTGGTAAATAATCCTTCAACTAATTATAGTATATGCAAATTAAATTTTTATATTCTGGTTCAAAACAGTTTCGAGATTACTTTGAATCATAACTGATGTGTGGTAACTGATCTGAAATTTTATCGTCTCCAGTGAAGTTTAGTAGTTTGAGGTGACAAGAGAATGACAAAGAAGCGAGAAGTAGAAGATAGCATGGTGGCTGAAGAGGCAAGCCCAAAACGGCAGAAGGTAATAGAGCATTCTTCTCCCTCTCTTGCACCAACTGCTTTCGAGAATCCACTTCTTCCACTTGCATCTTATGATGATGATGATGAAGACGATGAGGATGATGGAAGGAGAGGACACATTGCCGAGCAAGTCATAAATAATGGTGGAAACAAGGAGCTAAATGGCTACTCATCCGACGAGGAAGAAGATGAGGATGATGAGTATCATGGTAGAAGCCAAGGGAAGCGAAATCGTGCAATTGAAATTCGGAGGGACTGCCCTTATCTTGATACTGTAAATAGACAGGTAGCCTCCTGATTCAGTTTTTCTGGAACAGGTTTATCTATCCTAATTTAGACTGCACAAATTTCTAGACTGAAATTTTATATCTAGTGGTGAAATTATGAAATTTTACATTGCACAGCGAAATTGCGACACTTTTCATCCTTTTGGTGCTGAAGTTCTGATATGCTTCTCCATTCGTTACTTTGGTTTTAAAATCTCTTCGTTCTGTTTCTTTAGGGACAATAGCTTGATGCTTTTGGGACTCTTAAAGTGTCTGATACTAATTCCTTTTTAAAAAGGGTGTCTTGTAGTAATTGAGGGCCAAACTTTTTCTTTTTGTTGGATTTGATGCATTTATATTGACTGCATCAGTAAAACACATTTGGTTTAGCTCATGTGTCAAGACTGATGGCTCACTCTATCTCTCTCTTCTTTTTTTCCTTCTCTGTATATCCCCTTTTATATATTTGTCTAATTTTGCAGGTATTGGATTTTGACTTTGAGAAATTTTGCTCGGTCTCTCTCACAAATTTAAATGTGTATGCATGTTTAGTTTGTGGGAAGTATTTCCAAGGAAGGGGCCCTAAATCCCATGCATATACACACAGTCTTGAAGCAGGGCACCATGTGTATATCAATTTACGAACAGAGAAAGTTTATTGTCTTCCTGATGGATATGAAGTCATAGATCCATCGCTTGATGACATTATACACGTGCTGAATCCAAGGTTTGGCGCAACTTACTCTGGACTGCCGCCATTTCTTGCATTGTGTAGTTATATTTCCCCTGCATCTATAAGCTGGTAATCCTTTCTTTGAAAAGATTACTGTGATTCACCATGTTGTTTGTTTGGTATTTATTTGACAGATTTAATGGGGAGCAGGTTGAACAACTTGATAAGAGCCGACAATGGTCCAGAGCACTTGATGGGTCTGATTATCTTCCTGGAACGGTAATAAACTTCTTTATGCTGCATTTATTTGTTTAGTATATAAGTGTTCAAGTTACTATGTCTCTTTTAGTCTAGATGCTAATCTTTTGGTTCTGGGGCATACGTTAGATTGGGCTGAATAACATCAAGGAGACTGATTTTGTCAATGTCACGATTCAGTCTTTGATGCGAGTAACTCCCTTGAGAAACTTCTTTCTTATCCCTGAAAATTATCAACACAGTAGATCTCCTCTTGTTCATCGATTTGGAGAGCTCACCCGAAAGATTTGGCATGCACGGAACTTTAAGGGACAGGTGCATACCAGCATTGGTGAATTCCACTTTGTCTGTTCGTCATGGTTTTCTTATTTCAACTAATGTTTGTGCAGGTGAGTCCGCATGAGTTCTTGCAAGCAGTTATGAAAGCTAGTAAAAAACGTTTTCGGATAGGTGCACAGTCTGACCCTGTTGAATTTATGTCATGGCTTCTGAATACCCTTCACGCCGAGCTTAGAACTTCCAAAAAAGGCAGTAGCATAATCCACCGGTGCTTTCAGGTTTGCTGCAACAGATAACTGTCTTCAACATTTTCAAATATACTTGTGGGTTGTTATGGTAATATGCGATACTTTTTGTATAGGGGGAATTGGAGGTTGTGAAAGAGATGCATAGTAGACCTATTACGGAGAAGAGGGAGAATGGGGATGCCCCGAATAATGGCAATGGGGAAGATGGTCAACATGGATCTCACAATATTGCCATGGAAAGTAGCAGAATGCCTTTCTTAATGCTTGGACTCGATCTGCCACCCCCTCCTCTTTTTAAAGATGTCATGGAAAAGAATATTATTCCCCAGGTTTGTTTTTTCAAGTTTAAAATTGTTATTGTTAATTCATTGGAAATGTTTTGCCTTCTTTTCTTGTTCTTTTTTTTTCCCTCCTCGAGGATTCGTGGAGAATGGTGGTCATCATATGTGACTTTTTTCATCCCCTTTACCTGGCCATTCTGAATGTATTATTGTTCTAATACGTTATGCGCATGCAGAAATGCAAGTGTCTAGATGTCAGCTAGAAAATGTGAAAGTGCGAGTTGTTCTTTGAGAAATATTTTGCACTTGAAAAAAAGTTCTCCAAGTTCGTTTATCGAGTGTTGTAGAGTTTAAATGGATTTTTGAGTGATCTGAGGTGAAATGAAATTTTATGTAGATGTGCCAAAATTTTGGGTTAACTACGGAGAGTTTCCTTTCTACTTGGTTAAAGCTCAAGAATTTCTCTGTAGTTTAAATAAGGAGAAGCTCCTCTCTTCTAGTTTAGATAGTTCATTCACTTGATATTAGTTACTACTACAATTTAGAATGATATCTGCAAGAACAACTATTTTACTGACGTTATTCTCACGATGCAGTTATCTTCATGCAATAAATCATTGGCCATTACACAAATGTAGGGTTCTTGAAAGTATAGCTGTGTTATCCTGGCCCTATTGTGATCTTTGGTCTACTGACTAATTTTTCGTGAGTTAAATATCTTGATAGTTCTGGATGTTGGTCTTGTGTTTTGGGGAGGGAGGACACACTAAGAAAGAGAGGTAGAGTATGAGAGCACACTAAGAAAGAGAGGTAGAGTATGAGAGCAAAGAAATGAAATGAGAGGAGGAGGTAAGGACTGGGAAAACAGAAAATGAAGTGTATGGAAAAAAAAAGGAGTAAATAGAAGAAGAATAAGGAAATGATTTCTCCCTCTCAACTCCCACTAAGGGAATAGCAGTTGATAAAAAATATTCAGGGCATCATACAATTTTCGTTTAATGCCCTTCACTTGGTCTTTGTCAACAAGGGAGGTATTTTGTCATTCTTTGAGTTGGAGGTGGGATCTCTTGAATTTTATTAACTAGAGGGGAATATGCTTGTTGGTGATACAGTTTGATAATTACGGTGTAGATGCCTATTTGCACATATTCATGATCTATTTCTGCTCTCTTTTGGTGGTTGTTTTTTCATCTTTTTAGCTTCGCAAAGTAGATTAGAGGCTATTCATCCATCGATTCTATTCAATGTGTCTAACAAGTTCTTCAAACTTAATGAAACACCTGCTTTTGAACTTTGTCTAATATGGTTCACGAATTTTGGAAACTTTAATCTCTTGAATGTTGACCTCATTATCTACATCCTTTTACCGTATGATGCATCTCAAGTTTGTACTTAAATTGATTTTTGTAAATTGCAGGTACCATTATTCAACATACTTAAGAAGTTTGACGGTGAAACTGTGACTGAAGTTGTAAGGCCTCGTATAGCGAGGATGAGATACCGTGTAACAAAATTGCCGCAGTATCTAATTCTCCACATGCGAAGGTTTACAAAGAACAATTTCTTTATGGAGAAAAATCCGACACTTGGTGAGTACTCATATTGATATTATCCTCGAATTGAATGAAATTACCAAAACATCTAACTCATAGTGAATGTAGAAGCCTTGTCAAAACTACAGCTTTGTCATTAATATCCCCTCCTCCAATGGACTTAAAAGCCTCGTCAGTACTCCTGCTAGCTCGCCAGTACCCCTTCACCCACATAGCTTCCCCCACCCAAAAGAAGGAAATTTGGTAATAGGGAAACAATAATCCCAGAATTAAAGGAAGAAGAAGACTGCCTGAGTTGCCTATCAGATTAAAAGTCCGTTTCTCCAAAGATGTCATAGGAATACTAGTCCATTTTTGTGAAATATCTGTGGTTTTTCACTCATACTGTCAAATTCTCATCCCTCAAATTGATTTTTTTGGTTGGACATGGTACCAAGCTGTTCTATTCAAGCCCTGGTTCTGCTACCCATCTAGCATATACTAGACCTTACTGTAGATTAGGATGTCGCTTAGCCTCTTTTACAATTTGAATATCAGTAAATAGTAAATACTTCTTCTGAGGGGTGGGTGGCAGGGCGGAGCAAGGAGTTTGAAGTTCTAGCTTTTGTTAGTTTGAAGCTTTGGTTTATATTGCTTGTTAGAATTGTTCTTTCTGATTCCAAATTCTCCACTTACGGGCGTTTAAGGAGGGGGATGGGGAGACGAGGGATGTGGGGTTTAGTGTTCTAGGTTCACTTTCTGCTGGATCAGTGGTGTGTAATTTCTTTTTCCTGATCAAAATATCTTTTTATTTTGCTTGTTAGAGAGTCCACTTGCGCTGTGTCCTCCACACAGGAGAAGGCAGCTAGAGAGCAGGGAGAGGGCGGTGGGGAGGATGAAAGAAACAAAAAACTAGATAATGCAAGAAAGTTCTAAACCTCAAGTATTTATAGTTAGACTTTGGAACTGCACTGTTAGGCTTCTATCTCGTAACTTACGACGCTTGATGCATCTTTTTTCAGTTAACTTCCCGGTGAAGAATTTAGAGCTCAAGGATTATATTCCTCTGCCAGCACCAAAGGAGAATGAGAAGCTTCGCTCAAAGTATGATTTGATTGCTAATATTGTTCATGATGGTAAGCCAGGTGAAGGATCCTACAGGGTGTTTGTCCAACGGAAATCAGAAGAACTTTGGTTAGTTACACAGCTCATATCAATAAGTTTGATATCTTTCTAGTTTGATGTTCTAAACTTCCCCCTCCACAAATGGAAAAGAAAGAGGGAATGGTTAATTTTATTACTTGATAACCTAATGCTTTTAATTGATGCAGGTATGAGATGCAAGACCTACATGTTTCTGAAACTCTTCCCCAAATGGTTGCACTTTCTGAGGCTTATATGCAAATATATGAGCAGCATCAGCTGTGATGAAACTGACAAGTAACATTGGAAAGACAAACCATTTCCTTTTCTTCTCTTCTTTTTGAAATACCAAATTCGACTATTAGATCACTGATGAAGAGAAGTACGGCACTTGTTGAGGGATAGTGAATGCGGTTTACTTGTTTGTTGCTATCGATAAATCTCTGCTGGTTTTATATTGTCAAGGCTTCTTATCATTACTATTTCATGCAGTTCTGTGAAGTCCAGCTGTGGAAGTGTCCACTTATTTCTCTTCGGATGGGTTTGTTATGTGGTAGGTTCTTGAATTCAGAAGATGTTGCCTTTATCTTCATCTTCCAGACTATAGTAGCTAAGAAATGAGTGGGAATCAATTGGACAATTAAACTTATGTTATCATGTATTCAACTGGATTAAATTATTACCAAATGAAGTAAAATCTCCTGTGAAAAGGATTTACTAACTCTCCCAAGTGCAACCTTAGTTTACCCTTTAATTGGATTTTCTCTTATTCCTTCGACATTTGCTCATCTTACTTTCCAGCAAAATATTAGACCGTGTGTGGTAACTGGTAAGCGTACTTGCTTTAGGAATAGTAAGTTGGACTTGGGCCTCACTCCGATGTTCTTTACAATGCGAGTCCGGCATCAGGAGTTTCCCACACTAATACAGAAGAAAACTTATACGTATGATGGTAACAAAACATGATGCTAATGTATTCTTTTTAGCAAGGAAAGAATATTCCCTCCGTATGAAAGTGGAGGAAAAAAATAGGAAAATTGTTGTGGTGGTTAGTCAAAACTCAAACTCAAGGTGGTCAGGTGATTTCTATCTGTCTTGGTTCAGCCCCCATTTGAATTATCTGCTGCACATCTTTTCAACGTTGAAAGTTGAAAGGCCCACATGTTCCTCTTTCATCTTTTTGATTAAGAATCAAGTGACCCTTTTGGGTTTAATTGCAAAGCATGGAACGATTAAAATTCTCTTTATTATTGAGTGAATATAAACAAACTGCTGATTTAGACAAGTCTGCAATATCATATTCTTTTCAAGATGTTGTAAATTGTTACTTTTTCGTCATAGTTGTTCAGAGTGATGATGATAGCATATGTGAACGAGTGTGAACACTTACCTCATTGACTATGTCCTATTTATCTTTTGTTTTTCTGGTTTTTACTATGTAATTATAAATCTTCCTGACAAGTCATAAATATCTATATAGAATAGAGAATCAAAAGAACAACATTAAGAAAAGAACAACATTAAGACAACTGTCTTAACCACAAAAAGACAAGTGGCATTGTTAAGACAAAATAAACTACATTTCTAACTAAATTTTTTTTTTGAATTAATTGGTTACACTACTTGAATTAATAAATATAGATATCTTAATACAATATTCTACTCATTCAAATTGGAGTTTGAAAATTATTTTACATTAAAAAAATAACAACAAATAAAAAACTACCAATTCAAATTGGAGAGTAATTTCTTCCTAGTAGTAGTAGTAGTTGTTGTTGTGTGTGTGGGAGGGGGGGGGAGTAGTTATTATACTAAATTGGTAATTTATTAATAATTCATATGTCAATTTAATAGTATTAAGTAATGGATAATACAATTAGATAACCAAGGATATCTTAGGAGAAGCAAAAGCACTACATTAAGACAAGTGTCTTAACCACAAAAAGTCAAGTGACATTGTAAAGATAAAATAAACTACTTTTCTAACTAATTTTTTTTGAATTTTAAATTTTGAATTAATTGGTTACACTACTTGAATTAATAAATATAGATATCTTATAATTATCAATAAAAAACGAAAATATAAAAAAATATTCTACTCATTCAAATTGGAATTTTAAAATTATTTTACAATAAAAAACAAAAATAACAAAAAATAAAAAACTACCAATTCAAATTAGAGAGTTATTTCTTTCTAATATAGTAGTAGTAGTAGTGTGTTTGTTATTGTATATATATGGGAGTAGTTATTATACTAAATTGGTAATTTATTAATTTAATATTAAGTAATGGATAATACAATTAGATAACCAATATATATATATATATATATATATATATATATATATATATATATATAAGACTTATAAAAATAATTAGAATTATTATGTAAAAAGTCGTACTTATGCACATAACTAAATCATAATAAGCAAATAGTCTTAAATGAAGAATACTAAACAAAAAATCAAATGATATCATAAAAATACATATACTAATTAAATTTCTCATGTAGGAAAATTTAGTTAATAAATAGAACTCATAATTTCGTAATAAAAAATTCAAAAATATAAAGAAACTATTAGGATATTATACATAAGCTAATATATTATATATAAAACACATTTTATTAATTATTAAAAATATTAGTACGTGTTTTTATAAAAATAATAAAAGTATCTCTTTATACTTTTGATGAATTCAAAATTATAATTTAGCAAAAAAAAAATGATATGATCTAAATTTTCAGTAAATATAAAATGAGAAAACTAATCAAATATTATAGTAGAAATGAATGTACTAAAAGAGGTGGATAAAGAAAATTTTATAATCAATCCCAAAAACTCTATAATTAAGACACACTTTCTCTCTCTAGAATGACTTTTCCTCTCAGGTAACACTGAAAAATGATGAGGAAAACGAAGAATGGATGGGGAGGGCAGCAACGTAAGGTAGGAAATTCAAGCAACCAAATGAGTTCAAATGGAATTCCACAGTCAGCTAATGCGAAGAAGACGCGAAACATCAATGCAATTCAAGGAATTGTGCCATTAGGGTTAAGCCAAGTATCGGCGATGACTCCACTGGCTCCGGCGATGATTCCACTGGCTCCGGTGAAGACTCTATTGGCTCAATTTGGTGAGAAATCAGGAGGATCCTAGGCGGATAGGGTAAAGGCGGAAATGACGGAGACGAGTGGGATGAGTAAGGCACAATTGAGCCCTAAAACAAATTCATGGAGTAAAATTGTGGGAACAGTACCGGAGGAGGATGGTTTAAAAATTATGAGGAAACGACTGGAGAAAACATCAAAATTACTATGGAAGACATCAAAGATGAAATTGTATACTAGAAATCAGCGGTGATATGCTATGTTTTGGGATCCAATCCCCCACTGGCTGTAGTTGATGGATATTTTCGTAGGATTTGGGGAGGATTGGGTATGGATAAGATCGGGCAAGTCAACATAGGAGTTTTTCTGGTGCGATTCCACACAATTGAAAGTAGAACCAAAGTAATTGAGGAGGGAGTCCAGATGTTTGATAAAAAGCCTGTAGTGGTAAAGCCATGGGAACCAAACATAGATATGAGCAAAGAAAAAGTAGACAGAATCCCGATGTGGATTAGACTCAAGGGATTGGATATCAAATACTGGGGGAAGAATGCTCTTACCAAAATTTCAGGGATGGTAGGAAAACCTCTAAAGGCTGACAGAGCAACAACCAATAAGGAACGACTAGCATTTGCTAGGGTGCTAGTTGAAGTGTCAACAAATCAGCAATACCCTACACAAATCATGTTTGAAAATGAGTTGGGAAAATAGTGAAGCAAGCGGTGTACTATGAATGGAAGCCTACATTATGTCCAAAATGTATAAATTTTGGACATGAACTGCAAGATTGTAGGAAGCTACACAAGGAAGAATTACAAATGAGACGGAAACAAATTGAGAAGGAGAAACAAGCAGGAGAGGAACCTAATCAAGCAGAGGGGAACAAAAAGGGAGAAAACAGAACTAGTGACAAGGTGACAAGGAAGCAATCAAATGAAGACAATGCAATCCCTACAAAAATTGCAATTGTTGTACCTGAAAAGGCAATCCCTATAAAGAATGCATTTGTTGTACTTGATAAGGATATGACTATAGAAGATCCAAGATAAGGCAAAACCAGTTCTTCTTACCCTAAGGGAGAACATGGTGTGGCTGGACCAAAACATGGGAGGGGTGGAGGTAATCCCCTACCTAATGGATATGATCGGATTCTGGAATGTCCGGGGACTTAACAAACCAGATAAATAGAGAGATATTCATCTGTTTATGCATAAAAATGGTGCTGGCTTGTTTGATCTCCTGGAAACTAAGATTAAGAGAGCTAAAGCTTATAGAGCTTCTCTTAATCTGTGTGATGGATGGTCGTTTACCACTAATTTTGCACAACACCTTGAGGGGGAGAATATTGTTATTGTGGAATCCAATTATATTTGAAGTATGCATATTGAGAACTACTGATCAACTAATTCATAGTGAAGTCAGACACAAAGGAACTGGGAAGAAACTCCATATAATAATGGTATATGCTTACAATGATATGGCACTTTTAAGGAACATATGGAAGGAGATAGTGGATATCTACAACTACACTCGAGGACCATGGGCTATGATGGGTGATTTCAATAATTTTTTGTACAAGGAAGATAAGGTAGGCAGCCCAGTGACAATGGCTGAAATAAGAGATTTCAGGTAGTGCTATGATACATGCTGCTTCCAAGAGCTGAAATCAATAGGTTCCTATTACACCTGGAACAACAAGCAAAGTGGAGAAGATAGCGTACTTAGCAAAATTGACAAAGTATTGGTAAACATGGACTGGTTATCATAGTTGCCAGCTTTTATGGTTCACTATATGACTGATGGCTTATTTGATCATAGCCCATCTATGATAAACTGGGAGAATGGAAACCAGAGGATCAACAAACCATTCAAGTACTCTAACATGTGGAGTATAGATCCCGAATTCAATGAAAAAGTGGGAGATAGCTGGAATAATGAATCAGAGGAACCAATATGTATAAGTTAGTTGGGAAACTTAATAGGCTGAAGAAAGTACTCCAATAGCTGAATATAAACAAATTTAGTGACATATAACTGAAAGCAAAACAAGCTAAGGAAGAGCTAGAGGAGTGTCAAAAGCAGATTCAACGAAGTCCCATCAATAAGAGTCTCCTTGAAAATGAGCAGAAATTGGCAAACAAATATAGGAGATTAAACCAAGCAAGTGATCAGTTCATAAGACAAAAAAGCAAAGTGCAGTGGTTGAAACAAGGCGATCAGAACAACAGATACTTTCATAGCTTTATGTAGGCTAGAAGGAATGCCAACAAAATCTTTTCAATAAAGGACTCTGTAGACATGTGATTTTTGACCCTCCCCAAGATTTTTCATATTTTAGCACGTAAATATTTAATTTAGGCTTGATATCTTTATTTCAACTAATTTTGACTCTTTTACTTTATTTCGTCACAAAAAATAAAAATTACAAAAAATATTTTAGTTTACGTATCTTTCATAAATTTAAATAAATAAATACAAAAAATAGTACCTTATTTTTATCATTATATAATCTTGCAAAATACTATATAATAGTTTCATGTTTTAATATAGTTTAGTTTAATTAATTAAAATTAGTTTTTGCATTGTGTAGTATTTTTATCTTTTATTAAATGAGGTTAACTAAGGTGTTAGGCCACAATTTTAGGAGTCTTAGAGCCCATTTTTTTAACCCAATTCGGATAAGCCCATTAAGCCCAATACCCAATACCCATTAAGCTAATCCTAGGGACCTTTCTAGACTTTTCTTTGAAATAAGAAAATAAATAAAAAGACCCTAAGGACCTAAGAGCAAATACACAAAACGTAAACCTAGACTCTAGACCTATAAGACCCTAAAGCTAAAAAGACACTGAAAAAAAGAGAAAAAGAGGGAATCAGCTGACAAAAAGTAGTAGCCGCCTACCACCGAAAAAGGATCAGCGACAACCTTACATGAAAAGAATGGAGAGGCAGACTTGAGAAAAAGGGATTAGGATTCTTCTCATTTCTTAAATTTCAGTTCTATCTTTTAGAAAATACAAGTCAAAGAATTTTTTTTCTTTATGGCTTAATCTCTTCTTCAAATTCAAAAAAAAAATACAGATCTTTCACATTTTGGGTGTTTAAAAATGGAGTTTGGTTGAGCCGATGTTTTAAGTCGATTCGAGTTCTATTCAAAGTCTGTTTGAGGTTCTGGACCACGGTTTCCGTTGCTGAACTCAGTAGCTGTATATTGAGCATTTAGTTCTTGTATTCACGAAAGGAGTCAATGTACAAACTGGAGAAGAAGTTGTTGTGAAGCTGGTGATTATGTTTATTAGAATTAAAATTAAGGATGTTGATTTAGCTGAAGCTAGAAACTCAGTACATAGTTGTGGTGTCAATTGTTTTAAGATTGAGCTTTCACTAGAGCTAAATAAAACTAAAATTGGAGTATAATACTTTTGTGGTAAGCAATATTTCAACTTTCTAGGCAAAACCATTACATATAGCCCCTCGTTAATTGGAGTATAATATTTCTAGTACAGAAGTTGTTGAATTCAGATGCAGGCTAAAAGACGTACTAAATATTTCTTTTAATTATGTTCTATTATTAGTTCAACTAAGTGGAGGCATCCATTTTTTGCGTAGTAAATATTCTGTGTGTTTGTTTGATTAGATAATTATTAGTGTAGTGTTAAACTTTGCTAAAATACAGTAATATTACTGTTGAATTCCCTTGAAGGTTTCAAATGCTGGTTTATTGCTTAATCAGTTGTTAATTAGCCGTTTAGTTGTTCATGGTTCCAATATTTATGTATTTCAATAAAAGCATGTAAGCGATTAATAAATGATTACAACTACAGGTACGGTTCCCGTGACGTGGTTGTGATACTTAGTTATTTTAGATATAATTAGGAGTATTAAAGTTTGCCTTAGCTAAATACAATTCTTTTCATAAAATAATTTGAGGTGCGCCGTGCCAAATAAAATCTCAAAACGCATGGCCCTCGCTTAATTAATTTTAATCCTTAGAAATCGAGGCGTGTCATTTAGTTGAATTTCCATGGCCCTCGCAAACTTGAAAGGGTGTAGTTGCTTTAGGCGCTCTATTTAAATTAATTTCCTTAAACTCGGGTGTGCATTTATGTGACCCAAATCCAAATCTCAACAACGTTAGATAAAATGTGTCGTGGACCGCGAGTGCATTTATGTGACGTGGTTCAAGACGCATTTTAGATGACGTTGAATCTTTCCTAAAAATAACTAAATAAAAGCGGTTATAAAGTTAAAATTGAACCATAGGTTAAAACATGTTTTAAAATCAAGTAAATAGGCCAATTATATTAGTTTAGCGACCGTGCTAGAATCATAGAACTCGAGAATGCCTAATACCTTCTCCCGGGTTAACAAAATTCCTTACCCGGATTTCTGGTTTGCGGACTGTAATACAGAGTCAATCCTTTCCTCGATTCGGGATTTGAACCGGTGTCTTGGGACACCATAAATCTCCCAAGTGGCGACTCTGAATATTTTAATAATAAATCCCGTTTCGATTGTCACTTTAAGTTGAAAAAAAACTCCGTTATACCTTCGAGTGTAAGAAAAAGGAGGTGTGACAGCTCTGGCGATTCTGCTGGAGATAAAAACCCAGAATCTTTGGTTCAGGGTTCAGAATTCGAGCTTAGATGAATTGTTGTATTTGACTTTATCTGTTATCTGATTTTATTGCATGCTTGGGCCTAATGTATTAAATGAGGCTTTTACCTCTTTGTTATTATCTGAACTGTATATAAACTGCTACGAAACCTTTTTCTTCTCATCTTCGGGGATGTGCTTGCTGGTCAAGACTCTCTGTTCTGCTACTCTCTGTTCTGTTAATGTCATACCTTGAAATAAGAAAGAGGCTCGGACAAGTTACTAAGCCGGATGACCTTTTGGTTCCTGGTACATAGCCCCCTCCTCGGCTCGAGTTGTCCGCTCGAGTACACAATCTAGAACACATACCCAGGTTTTGAACCTAGAATAACTTAGCCTCATGCCGGATCCCTAGTAGGAACATTTGTTTGCATCATGTGCATTTGACTTTGGAGATTCAACACATAGGTTGGGTTTGTCTAGGATAGGTGTACCCGAAATGAAAAACCATCCTGATGCATCTTACGTGCTACTTGCATATCTATCTATTTCGGCTTGCATGCTGACTGACTTCTAGAATAGGGAAAGAAAATAAAAAAAATCGAAAAAAAAGAAAAGAAAAGAGAGTGAGAGGTAGGTATTTGAATTACCCTGAAATTCTGTTGAAATTTTGAAAAAAAGAAAAAGAAAAGTCGTTTCAAAATAAGTCATATTTTCTTTTGTTCCATCAAAATTGGGCGAACTACGCGGGTCTGATTCTCACCGGATGTGAGATACGTAGGCAAACCTCATCGGTTCCGGCTCATAATTTTCAAAAAATCCAAAAATATTTTCCTTTACTTCCTCTCTAGAAAAGTCTTTTTTTTGAGACCCCAATTTGCAAAAAATCCAAAAATATTTTCCATTACTTGCTTCTTTAGAAAGTCTTTCTTTAAGACTCTAATTTTTTTTTAAAAAAATATACAAAATATTGAAAAGAAAATTCAAAATTCAAAAATATTTTCTTTTTTTTAAAAGCATTTCTTTCATAAATTCAAAATAAAATTCCAAAAATATTTTCTTTCTTCTTTAGAAGTTTTTCTTTCGAAATTCCGGGAAAAAAAAAATTCAAAAAAAAAAAAAACTTTCTTCTTTAGAAGTCTTTTCTTTGCAAAAAATCAAAATCCAAAAATATTCCCTTTCTTCTTTATAAGTCTTTCTTTCGAAAAAATTAAATAAAAATTCAAAAAAAAGAGTTAGTTTATTTACTTTATTCATGATCTTCCCGAACTACGCAAGATCTGATTCATGTTCCCACATGATACGTAGGCAACCCACATCAGATTCGATCAATCATTGAAAAGAAAAATGAAAAAAATAACAAAAAAGAAATGAAAAACAAAATGAAAAATATTGATAATAATAAGGACCGACTGAGTCCATTCTAACATGTTTTGTTTTGAATTGTGAAGAAAGTTGAGGTGGTCGGTTTGTGGTAAGCTGGAAACACAAGATCCAAGGAAAAATGATAACTGACATCGAAGATGTTACAAGTGCTCAATAGACTCAGGGTCAGAGGGTTCAATAAGAGTCTACTGTGTTTGAGAAAAATAGAATGCTGAAACAGCAAATAACCGAAATGTGTCAAGCATGGGCTAGTAGTCAAGGACAGCCTCGCCATGAGTCACAATTTGCTACACAACAAGAGCAGTACCACTCTCCTGAGTACCACTCGTACTCGTTTGATCTTCCTGCAAACATTGAGAAGCCTGCCCGAAAGATGGTACAGGAAGAAATGACCCAAAGAGTGAAGAGTTTAGAACAACGGTTGAAAAACATGCAAGGGTTGGCAGGTCAAAAGAGTGTTGCCTTCATAGATCTATGTATGTTCCCCGATGTCCACTTGCCGCCTGATTTCAAGACTCCCAAATTTGAAAAGTATGGTGGACATGGAGATCCCATAGCCCACCTGAAAAGGTATTGCAATCAACTAAGAGGTGTGGGAAGAAATGAAGAATTGTTGATGGCTTATACGGGAGTAGCCTCCGAATGGTTTATGGATCAAGACACGTCTCACTGGTATGTCTGGGATGACATGGCACATGCCTTTGTCAAACAGTTCCAATATAACATCGACATCGCCCCAGACCGTATTTCCCTTTCAAACCTGAAGAAGAAACCAACTGAAAGTTTCAGGGAATATGCCATCAAATGGAGAGAACAAGCAGCCAGAGTTAAGCCACCCATGGACGACCACGAGCTAATCACTGTCTTTCTTCAAGCTCAAGAGCCAGATTATTTTCAAAATATGATGTCCTCAGTGGGTAAATCCTTCTCGGAAGCAATCAAAATGGGGGAAATGGTTGAGAATGGTTTTAAGACAGGCAAAATTATAAGTCAAGCAGTTCTCAAAGCCGCAACTCAGGTTGTCCAGATCAAATATGATAATTTTAGTGACATGAATGAGAAGGTTGAAGAAATCATGATGATATCAGGGTCGAGAAGAGGTCCTAGGATAGCGTCTCGAAGGTATGACCAACCTTGTCTGTTTTCCGATAACTCCCCTGAGCATTACTATGCCCCTCAGAACCCACAACACTCTGTTGTTACACCTCGGTATGTTGCCCAGCCACCAAAGCACCCCAGAAGGCAAGCACGAGCATCACAAAATCTTTACCAGCCTCCATAAAATTTTCAAGTGCCCTATAACCCACATCCCTGCCAAACTTTGAAAGATAATTTTACACCAATAGGAGAGTCCTATGCAAACTTTTTTGAGAAGTTAAAGAATCATGACATGATTGCACCCATTCCTCCAAATCGTATGGACCCACGTGCAAGAAGCTTTGACCCTTCTAAAAGGTGTGAATACCATTCCAATGCCCAGGGGCACAATGTTGGAAGCTGTCGGGATTTGAAAAGAGAAATAGAAAGGATGATCCAGGAAAACCTGATTGTGATCCAAGGCAGTGATATCCAGAATATCGCGCAGACTCCTTTACCTGTCCATCATGATGCACACTTTGTGGGGATGATGCCTGGTGACATGGAGTATGAGAATCCTCTCGGGAGCTTGCTAACTGAAGTTAATGATGTTGAAATTGGAGAAGGCTCTGCTGATTCTGATGAGCAAATTTGTGGCTAAATACCAAGCCTAGCAATTGAAAAGTCATTCCCTCCACACTAGGAAGGAATCTCGGTAGCTTGTTTTGATGTTTTTCTATTATCTGGGTTATTTCAGGGTTGCAATCCAGATTTTATTTGCTTTATTGAGTCAAACCCTTCTATCCCTCCATTCTGTTTATGTGAGTCTTGTCTATCTATTCTGTTGCTATTTTCATTATTCGGGTTATTTTAGGGTTGTAACTCGTATTTTAGGTTGCTTGTTTAGTTGTAAAACCCTTTCATCCTTTACTCAATAAAATAGAGTTTGTCCTTTTGTGTCATTCTGTTCTTAGTTCTTTTCCCGCTAGTTTTAATGACATGACATGCATGCGGAATTTTTGGCCAAATCTTAGAAAATTGATTTAAGCTTGAATTGGACAACTGAGAAAAAGATAATTTTGAGGATGAGTAAAGAGTTGGAATACTTTGGAACTAAGCTCGAGTAAAATTCACTTTCAAATCATTGTGAAGATCGGGCTTGGGGATGTTTAATCAATTGAAGTTTGTTGGAAATTTTGTCACTAAGGGATGAAAAATGTCTTGTGACCATGACACACCAAGAAGACAAACATGTTCGTCAATGCTGTGATCGCGAAAAGATACCATGTTTGACGTTCTCGAGGCCGGGAGGACCTTTTTTTGCTACCCAAACACTTTATACCCTTTATTAACCCTTTTGAACATGTGTTATTTTCTTTGATCACCCCCTTTTGGAATCAAGTTTAGAGTCAAGAGTAAAAATAAAATGAAAAAAAGAAGAAAAGTCCATGCCCCAAGAGTACAAACTGGGGCAGCTCTTTGAAAGTTCAAGTGAAAAAAGAAGAAGAAACGAACTGTCGAAGGTCCATGCCCTCAAAAATAGAAACTGGGGCAACTAAAAAAAAGAAAAAAAAAAAGAAAAAAAGAAAAGAAAAAAAAGAGAAAAAGAAAAAGAAAAAAGAGAAACAGAAAGAAAGATGAAAAATAGTTTAGGTCAGATGTTTGAACTACGTTCGACCTGATTCCTTAAAAAAAAGGATAAGTAGGCAGCCTCAAGGTTTGGTCCAACCAAATAAGAATTCAAAAAAAAGAGAAAAAAGAGAAAAATCCCAAAAAAGCCCCAATAGCTGAAACTGGGGCAAAGATTTTATTTCACTTTTGAAAGAGTCGATTCCAAGAGTTGTAAGTCCACAACCCCCTTTACTTTGAATTTATTTTGAGCCTTCATGACGTCCTTTCTTTCCAACTCTATCCAAAATCTTTCCAAATAAAGACCTACCAATATGACTTCAAGAATGCCAAGAGAAGCATGCAATGAGCAACGGTTGTTACATGACGTAGAACACCGTCGAGTTTCTCACAAAAAAAGAAAGAAAAAGAAAAGGAAAATGAGAGAGTCTTATTAGTGAAAACTCTTACGGGCACTGTAAGACGACGGTAAGCAGAGATGAATAAATGAGAGAGACTTGTTGGTAAAAACCCCTCGGGGCACCACTAGTCGAAAGTGAGTTGCGAAGCTGATGCAAAGAAGTGGCACGAACAAGCCCGACTTCAAAGCTCATAAGAATGGCAAAAGGGAAGATTGGATTAGTTTGATAGATCAGGTCGTTGAGTCCAAAATGCATGTCATGACCATTAAGGCTAGTTATTGAAAAAAAGAAGAAGAAAACTCTTCCTTCTGTCCTTCCGACATGGGGACATTTCTTGTTAATATTGTTTCTTTATAGCATTGTCTCCTTCCCTCTAAGTCAGTCCTTGTCAAAACAAGCAAGAAAAGATTTCAAAATCTGCTATCAGCTTTTCAGTTGCACAAAGTAAATTTGGCCAGTACACTTAGTTGGACTGTCAACGTGCCTTGAGGATTCGCAAAGGCTCCCCTAAAAGACTCTCGTCAGCCTACTTGGCACAAGCAAAGACACCTTGTGATTCTCTCTGACAGACAAATTGCTCAAAAGCAGGAAGTCATTCAAGATATCAGAAA
The DNA here is from genome assembly GCF_000393655.2 of Nicotiana sylvestris. NCBI lineage: Eukaryota > Viridiplantae > Streptophyta > Magnoliopsida > Solanales > Solanaceae > Nicotiana > Nicotiana sylvestris. The sequence goes on from NC_091058.1 coordinate 66,729,583, forward strand.
AGGTCATATAAGAAAGGATCTCCAGTTGGGATAATGTTGTTTGAGCCAGAAATACAATGGTACCGGGTGTGAAACAATTAGGGTTGATGCAGAGCAAAAGACTCTTGAAACCGACTCAAGCTGATTGAGCAGAAGCCAAGCTGCCCAAGACTCAAGGCCACAAATCCACCACCATTTTCAAAACTGATAAATTTTTCTTTGTATGAAACAGGAACAAAGCGGTGCAAGAAAAGTGATTCAAAAAGAGAAAAAATGAAAAAGAGAAAAAAAAACAAAAAAAGAGAAGAAAAAGGAAAGACGAGAGGAGCCGACAAAGGGAAGTTTCTCAAATCTTTGCCTTTATTTATCTTGCTATTATGCATAAAATCTTGCCATTTATCTTCACATTTTTCCTCCTAGGATCGAAATCCTAGTCTGATGAATTTTTCTCCTAAGATAGAAAACCTAGTCTGATGAATCTTTTCCTAGGATCAAGATCTTAGTCTGATGAATTTTTCTCCTAAGATAGAAAACCTAGTCTAATGAATTTTCTCCTAGGGTAAACGTCTTAGTCTGATGAATCTTTCTCCTAAGATACCAAAAAAACAAAAAAAAAAGAGAAAATGACCTAGTCTGATGAATTTTCTCCTAGGATTAACGTCTTAGTCTGATGAATCTTTCTCCTAAGATAGAAAACCTAGTCTGGCGAATTTTCTCCTAGGATATTTTGAAAAAAAAAAGAAAAAAAGAAGAGGAAGTTTGGATTTGAAAAAAGGGGGGTCACTTTTTTAGTTTTCTTAAGATTATCAATGTTTAGTTTTCCTGAAATTAGGGGCCCCGCCTGGAGAATAGGGTGAGTTTTTACTTTAGTCAAGCTTAGTTTATAGTTTTCCTAATCTATTCTTTAGTTTACTCTCATCATTGCATCAATAGTACAAGTGGTTTACAATTTTTCTAACAACTCACAAATCTTCCTAGTGCAAACTGGGGCAGAATTTTTTTTTTTCGTTTTGTCTATTTTGTTGTAATCAGGCGCCAACCTGGAGAACAAGGGAAGACAATTTAAGTTTCAAGGAAAAGAAATTTCAAAGGAAGACAACTCAAGTTTCTAGGGCAAACAGTTTCGAAGGAAGACAGTTCAAGTTTCGAGGGAAAATGGTTCAAGGTGCAAAGGAAAACAGTGTCAAGTAACAAGAGAAGACGGTTCAAGTTCAGCAATTAGGCGCCCGCCTGGAAAATAAGAGAATTCAATTCAGAATGCAATTCAGGTCAGCAACAAAAGAGGCTCGCATCAAGAATGCGAGTCAGTAATCCGAGATGATCAACAAAAGTTAGTCACAATCCAAAATAATAATAATAAAAAAACAAAAAAAAAAACAAAAAAAAAAGACAAGAAGTGAATCCAAATGCAGAAGTTAATAAAAGATATGAGCTGCTCAAGACATAGCTGAGGTCACAAGATTTGTATGTCCCGTCTTGGTTTGAAAAGATGAAGAAGATTGAACCAACACCTGCGGCTAACAAGCATCAAGATTCAGATGAGGGTACGCATGAAGAATCAGTCAAGACTCAAGATCAAGCTTCAGAAGACTCATATATAGGAATCTTGTAACTCGTAGCTGATAGGCTTAGTTAGTCTTTTTCATTTTTGATTTTGATGTAACATCAGGACCGCAGACCGGAACCTCGGCGGAACGGCACCTCGACCGGTTCTTCGCCTCGGCATACTCCATCATCTCACTCACCTTTGAACTACAAGTGGCCTGATTCCTTTATAGCCAAGGATATGTAGGCAGCTCAGATACCAGGGCTCGGTCACATTCCCTTTTCCTCTTAGTTTTAGTCTCTCCAAGTAAGGGTCGGGTCAAAAAAATCTGTCTAGTCATTCGTTGTCCGAAAACTCTTCGTGTTTTCAGTCAAAGAGGGGCAGTTGTAGACATGTGATTTTTGACCCTCCCCAAGATTTTTCATATTTTAGCACGTAAATATTTAATTTAGGCTTGATATCTTTATTTCAACTAATTTTGACTCTTTTACTTTATTTTGTCACAACAAATAAAAATTACAAAAAATATTTTAGTTTACGTATCTTTCATAAATTTAAATAAATAAATACAAAAATAGTACCTTATTTTTATCTTTATATAATCTTGCAAAATACAAAAAAATATATAATAGTTTCATGTTTTAATATAGTTTAGTTTAATTAATTAAAATTAGTTTTTGCATTGTGTAGTATTTTTATCTTTTATTAAATAGGGTTAACTAAGGTGTTAGGCCACAATATTAGGAGTCTTAGGCCCATTTTTTTAACCCAATTCGGATCAGCCCATTAAGCCCAATACCCAATACCCATTAAGCTAATCCTAAGGACCTTTCTAGACTTTTCTTTGAACAAAAAAATAAATAAAAAGACCCTAAGGACCCAAGAGCAAATACACAAAATGTAAACCTAGACTCTAGACCTATAAGACCCTAAAGCTAAAACGACACTAAAAAAAAAGAGAAAAAGAGGGAATCAGCTGACAAAAAGCAGTAGCCGCCTACCACCAAAAAAGGATCATCGGCAACCTTGCATGAAAAGAACGGAGTGGCAGACTTGAGAAAAGGGGATTAGGATTCTTCTCATTTCTTAAATTTCGGTTCTATCTTTTAGAAAATACAAGCCAGAGAATTTTTTTTCTTTATGCCTTAATCTCTGCTTCAAATTAAAAAAAAATACAGATCTTTCACATTTTGGGTATTTAAAAATGGAGTTCGGTTGAGCCGATGTTTCAAGTCGATTCGAGTTCTATTCAAAGTCTGTTTGAGGTTCTGGACCCCGGTTCCCGTTGCTGAACTCGGTAGCTATATATTGAGCATTTAGTTCTTGTATTCACGAAAGGAGTCAATGTACAAACTGGAGAAGAAGTTGCTGTGAAGCTGGTGAGTATGTTTATTAGAATTAAAATTAAAAATGTTGATTTAGCTGAAGCTAGAAACTCAGTACATAGTTGTGGTGTTTATTGTTTTAAGATTGAGCTTTCACTAGAGCTAAATAAAACTAAAATTGGAGTATAATACTTTTGTGGTAAGTAGTATTTCAGCTTTCTAGGAAAAACCATTACATATAGCCCCTCGTTAATTGGAGTATAATATTTCTAGTACAGAAGTTGTTGAATTCAGATGCAGGCTAAAAGACGTACTAAATATTTCTTTTAATTATGTTCTGTTATTAGTTCAACCAAGTGGAGGCATTCATTTTTTGCGTAGTAAATGTTCTGTGTGTTTGTTTGATTAGATAATTATTAGTGTAGTGTTAAACTTTGCTAAAATACAGTAATCTTACTATTGAATTCCCTTGAAGGTTTCAAATGCTGGTTTATTACTTTATCGGTTGTTAATTAGCCGTTTAGTTGTTCATGGTTCCAATATTTATGCATTTCAATAAAAGCTTGTAAACGATTAATAAATAATTACAACTACGGGTACGGTTCCCGTGACGTGGTTGTGATACTTAGTTTTTTTAGATATAAGTAGGAGTATTAAAGTCTGCCTTAGCTAAATACAATTCTTTTCATAAAATAATTTGAGGTACGCCGTGGCAAATAAAATCTCAAAACGCATGGCCCTCACTTAATTAATTTTAATCTTTAGAAATCGAGGCATGCCATTTAGTTGAATTTTCCATGGCCCTCGCAAACTTGAAAGGGCGTAGTTGCTTTAGGCGCGCTATTTAAATTAATTTCCTTAAACTCGGGTTTGCATTTATGTGACCCAAATTCAAATCTCAACAACGTTAGATAAAATGTGTCGTGGACCGCGAGTGTATTTATGTGACGTGGTTCAAGACGCATTTTAGATGACGTTGAATCTTTCCTAAAAATAACTAAATAAAAGCGGTTATAAAATTAAAATTGAACCATAGGTTAAAACATGTTTTAAAATCAAGTAAATAGGTCAATTATAACGGTTGCGCGACCGTGCTAGAACCACAGAGCTCGGGAATGCCTAATACCTTCTCCCGGGTTAACAGAATTCCTTACCCGGATTTCTGGTTCGCGGACTGTAATACAGATTCAATCCTTTCCTCGATTCGGGATTTGAACCGGTGTCTTGGGACACCATAAATCTCCCAAGTGGCGACTCTGAATCTTTTAATAATAAATCCCGTTTTGATTGTCACTTTAAGTTGGAAAAAACTCCCTTATACCTTCGGGTGTAAGAAAAAGGAGGTGTGACAGACTCTAAAGGCAGTATGGTCACTGACTTGGAGGGGATAGTAGATGTTTTTGTGGACTTCTATACAGAACTACTAGGATCTACAAAAGAAGATAGAATACATGTATGAAGTAATCTGGTGAGAAAAGGACCAATAGTGACAGAGGAACATGCTGATTGAAGACTTCACTGAGAAGGAGGTCAAACAGGCTTTATGGCAAATTGATAGGGAAAAAGCCCAAGGTCCTGATGGATATTGTAGCAAATTCTTTAAAGATAGCTGGAACATAATCAGAAAAGACCTTGGGGGGGGGGGGGCAGTACTAGAATTCTTCAAATAAGGGAAGATGCTAAAGGTAATCAACAACACAGTCATTACAGTAATTCCTAAGAGCAGCCCTGCAGAAGCAGTTGGGGACTATAGACTTATTGCCTGCTGTAACACAGTGTATAAGGTCATATCCAAAATGCTCTGTAATAGACTTAAAATCATCCTGCCAAGCATTATTTCTGAAAATCAGAGTGCCTTCGTAGCAGGAAGAACAATCATGCAGAACATATTAATTTGCGAAGACCTAGTCAGATTATACAATAGGAAAGCAGCAACCCAGAGCTACTTGATTAAAATAGACCTTAAGAAGGCCTATGACTCCATCGAATGGGAGTTTATAAAGGAAATGTTACATGCACTCAATTTCCCAATTAAGTTCACAAGGTGGACGATGGAATGCATATCAACTACTCAGTATATTGTGGCTATAAATGGAGGGCTATATGGGAGCATAAAAGGGAAGAGGGGCCCAAGACAAGGGGATCCCATATCCCCTTTATTGATTGTCATATGTATGGAATGTTTCACTAGAATAATAAAGCTAGTGGCACAGCAGGAACGTTTTGGCTACCATACTAAATACAAGTGCTTGCAACTCAACCATCTATGCTTTGCAGACGATGTACTACTTTTTTTATAAAGGATAGTTCCACTCTGTCATGTTGATGCTAAGAGGGATTCAAGCATTTTCCAATTCTTCAGGGCTAACATCCAATGCAGGCAAGTCTAACATATTTGCTGTCAATATGGAGACTCAGGAGATAGAGAGCTTATGTGAAATAACATGCTACAACAGAGGCAGTCTCCCTTTCAAGTACTTAGGTGTTCCAATATCATCTAAGAAACTATCAAAAATGGATTGCCAAGTATTAGTGGACAAACTAATAACTAGAATAAGGAGATGGGGTTCAAAGAACTTATTCTATGTTGGGAAAGTGCAAATGATCAATGTAGTACTGATGCATATATCCATATATATTGGGCATCAATTTTTATACTCCCCAAAGCAGTTCCCAAAAGAATAACAACAATTTGTCACAATTATCTATGGGATAGAAAGGTGAAAACCAATAGGATACCACTAGTAGCATGTGACCTTGTTTGTCAATCAAAGCAAGATGGAGGGATTGGGATAAATGATTGTATAGCATGGAATGAAGCAGCCATAAGGAAGTATGTATGGGACATAATTCAACAGACTGAATCTCTATGGGTCAAATGGATCAACCACATCTACTTAAAAATATAGATTGGTGGCTATACAATGTACCACAAGATAGTAGTTGATATTGGAAGAAAATATGTCACATAAGAGACAAGTTTGCAGGGGGTTATACTCATGGAGATGGCAATCACAAACAAGGAGATATACAATCAAAAAGGGTACTCATGGCTGAAGCGAAACCTGGACACATGCCAATGGGGAAGATGGGTCTGGAACAAGCAAAATATTCCAAAACATAGCTTCATTTGCTGGCTGACTCTGCAAAAGAAACTGCTCACAAAGGATAGGCTAGCTCTCAAAGGAATCAATTCAGATGGCCTATGTGTACTATGTGGAAATGCTCCAGAATATATTGAACACATGTTCTATGAGTGTCAATTCTCCAAACTATGTATCACTGACGTACTTCAGTGGTTAAAAATAAGAATCACAAACTATGAATGACAACATCTATGGAAGAGAGTAGCCAAGAAAATGGGAGGAACACTAAGTAGGGAGTTCTCTTTTGCTGTATTGGAACCATTGAACTATCACATATGTAAGGGGATGAACGAAGCTCTGTGGCAGAGCTCAGTGCCTATACCACACAGAGTATGTGATCAAATCAAAAAGGAATGCAAAGTTCGAGTGATGGAGATAATCAACAAGCGGAAAAGGGACAAGGATAGGATATGGATAGAACAAATATATAGATAGATAGGAGATAGACATAAATAATACTTGTAAAGAATAGGATAACAAATAGACTTACTTGGGCATAGCTGCGTAAGTACGGGAGTTTTATATATAGTTGGATGGTAGAGTATTTTTTTGTATTTCCTCATTGTACATTGTTCTGGTGATGAATAATATTTTTTCATTCCACCAAAAAAAGAAGAAGATAATTTTATACTATTTATATTTTGAATTAATTAATAAATAAAACTCAAGAAAATTATTTATAAATTTAGACAATTGAAGAATTTTAAACAGTATAACATAAGTACAAAAATATATATTTTAAGAGTAAGAAAATATATACGTATGTTCTGTTAGTATACTGTATTTATAAAATAATTCTAGAGAGAATAAAATAACATATAAACAGAAATATAAACAAAACAGAAGTTAATCCAAGCCCACTGAATTCATAGTGTTTCCTTAAGGAATTTAACCCCCTCCTAGTATCCAAGATTGTGGATTATTTCCTCCCAGGATGGAATGAATTATACATTGGTGTAGTGGTACTTTAAACCCTAGTGTTTCTGCGAACACAAAGTTCGGTAACAAATCACACTTACTGTTGCTTTCTTTGAAGTTAAAACAATGCATAAGAAAGGAGGAGAAATCAGAAAATCGTATGGAAAATCTGAGAGAATGGACTGGTATTTGTAGCCAATGTTGAGCTCAAAACTGAAGAGGTGCAACTCTTCAGAATGGCTATTTATGTAAAACGGCCATAACATAAATGTCATAACATAAATGGCTATTTATGCAATAATAAACCGGGAATTGAAGAGGGAGGTTAATTTTCAGTACAAAACTGAAAAACTAAAAACGGATAACGGGAAAAAAACGTTTAATATTTTCGTTGGATTTATGTTAATATTTGCTATTAACAAATAAATTTGGTCCAAAAAATTAATCAATCAATCATTTGACCGAAGCCGAAGACGAGCAAGCGACGATGACGACGGCGCACGGCTTGCCTTCTTCTTAACTCTTTAAGAGTTAGAAGAAGTGCAATTGTATATATACCCATCAAAAACATTTTCCTCTTCCAATATGCGACAATGTCCCTTTGCCAAAGAGAGAATCTTAAATGAAACTCAAATATTTCATTTTCCTTCCATTTCCTATTCACCCTCTTTTAAGCCTAATTTAGCTTAAAATCGCAACAAGTTCTACTAGAAGAGAAGTAGTATCAAAATATTAAGCCAATTGACAAATTAATAAAAAATCACATTAGTAAATGTATAGTACTAAGTACTTGCTAATTTAATAAAGAATAAACAAGGAATAAACAATTTATTTGATTACTATAATATTTGGCACATGCCCATGTTGTCTAGCCAAATGCCCAATAGCCTAATCCTATTCTCTTTTGGTTTCCATTCCTATATTCGGAATTGGATTCAGTGTTTATTCCTATTTTGAATAGATTTTGGCTTTAAGAGAAAACACCACTCATGATCTATAAATAGGACAACCTTGGAGAATTATTCCATGCTCATTGGTAGAAGTCTTTGAAAGACTTAAGCACATAAGAGTGGTTTTTGAGAGAGCTTTCATCAAGAGAGAAGAGAGAAGAAAAGTATTTGTGTTGCTGTAGATTTTTATTCCGACCAGCCAACTTCAAATCGCAGTTTCTGATTCGTTAACCGTTGGATCGAACCGAAATTTTGACTGAGTGTTCGCAACATCGTGCTCTTTGATTTAGATGGTGAAGATCGGATTTGGAATCTCGTAGAATCTGATTTCGAGCCTCGAACAACAGCTTCATTTTTGTGGATTCTCCTCTTTCTTCAATTGATTAGTTGTTGCTATTGTTGCTCTGTGTTTGGCACTTGTTGTATATCCAATTTGGAGAACTTTTGTAACTCTATTATTGTTATAGTGAAACTTTTTGGATCTTTGTGATCCCGTGGTTTTTACCTTCGATTTGAAGGGTTTTCCACGTTAAAATTTGGTGTTCTTTATCTTCTTTATTTTTGGGTTTGCCTCTTTCTCGATATAACAGTGGTATCAGAGCCTTGGTTATTTATCTGGGTTGTTACAGAATGAAGGTGAATATGATCAAGATGGTATGTTTAAATGGGAGAAATTATAATATTTGGAGAAGCAAGACAAAAGATTTGTTGTTCGTGAAGAAGATGCATCTACCCGTTTTTGCAGCTCATAAATCCGAGAGTGTATCTGATGAAGATGGGGATTTCGAGCACCAACATGTATGTGGATATATATGCCAATAGGTTGAAGATAATGTTCGCAACCATATTGTGAACGAGACACATGCGAGATCATTGTGGGAAAAGCTAGAGGCTCTTTATGCTTCAAAAACTGGGAACAACAAGTTGTTCCTGCTAAAGCAATTGATGAACTTTAAATACAAGGAAGGCAGACCTATCTTTGATCACATAAATTATTTTCAGGGCGTTCTTGATCAGCTGTCTGGAATGAGAGTTAATTTTGATGATGAGATACAAGGACTTTGGCTTCTTAATTCTCTCCCAGACTCTTGGGAAACTCTTCATGTTTCTTTGACAAATTCAACTCCTGGAGGTAAGGTGACCATGAAATATGCCAAGAGCGGTGTGTTGAACGAGAAAGTAAGGAGAAAATCTCAGGGTTCATCCTCACAAGCAGATATCTTGGTTAGAGAAGACCGGGGGAGAGATAGAATAAGAGGCTCAAGAAATAGAGATAAAAGTAGAAGTAAGTCAAGGTCCAAATACTATAATATTACATGCAACCACTATGGCAAGAAAGGACACATCAAAAGGTTTTTTCACAAGTTGAATCAAGACACTAGAGAAGGAAAGAAAGCTGAAAATAACGAGAACAATGTTGCTGCTATTGTTCGAGATGACCTTCTTTTTGCTTATGATGAAAACGTCATCAATTTGGTATCCAATGAGACTAGATGGATAGTATATTCTGGAGCTACCTCACATATCACACCAAGAAAAGATTTTTCTCATCTTATACTCCTGTTGATTCTGGAATGTTAAAGATGAACTATACCAGTGAAGTTAAGGTGTTTGGTGTTGGCACAATTTGTTTGAAAACTAATAGTGGTTCAACGTTAGTTCTTCAAGATGTCAAGCATACTCCAGACTTTCCTTTCAATTTGATCTCTGCAGGAAGATTAGACGATGAAGGTTACCATAATGCCCTCATTAATGGCCAATGGAAGCTCACTAAGGGCTCGTTAGTAGTGGCTCGCGGAGTCAAGTCTGGTTATTTATATGTGACACAGGGCTCTATTCTTAATGACTCAATAAATCTGGTAGAAAGTGATACTTTATTAGAACTGTGGCACAGAAGATTGAGTCATATGAGCAATAGGGGGGATTACATGTTTGGCTAAGAAAAATTTGCTTTCTGGATTGAAATAAGCAAAGCTGAAAAGGTGTATCCATTGTTTAGCTGGCAAACATAAAATTGTTTCCTTTCATAGCCGTACTCCATCAAGAAAGCCCGATTTATTGGAGCTAGTACACTCTGATTTGTGTGATCCTTTTAAAGTAAAGTCAAAAGGTGGTGCACTTTACTTTGTGACCTTCATTGATGATCATTCTCGTAAACTCTGGGTGTATCCTTTAAAATTTAAAGATCAAGCACTTGGCGCGTTTAAGGAATTTCAGGCCTTAGCTGAGAGACAGACGGGGAAGAAATTAAAATGTATTCGCACTGATAATGATGGTGAATATTTTTATCCCTTTGATAACTATTGCAAGGAACAAGGAATTCGTCATCAGAAAACTCCGTCCAAGACACCTCAATTGAATGGTTTGGCAGAGAGGATGAATAGAACTCTAGTTTGAGAGAGTTAGGTGCTTGCTTTCAGAGGCTAAACTTCCAAATATATTTTGGGCGGAAGCACTTAACACTGCTGCCTATGTTATCAATTTGTCTCCTGATGTTGCTTTGGATGGTGATGTCCCAGACAGAGTTTGGTTTTCAAATATGTTTTTTATGATCACCTGAGAGTTTTTGGGTGTAAAGCTTGTGTACATATTCCTAAAGATAAGAGATCGAAACTGGATGTCAAAACTAAGTAGTGTATCTTTATCGGTTATGGTCAAGATGAGTTTGGGTATCGTTTTTATGATCCAGTTGACAATAAACTTATTAGAAATCGTGATGCAATATTCTTTGAAGACTAGAATATTGAAGATATTGACAAAGCTGAGAAGATAGATTCTCAGAGTAATGAGAGCTTAGTTGATATTGATTCAGTTTCTATTGCTAAGACACCTATTGCATATGGAGGAACCCAAGACAATGATGGAGATAATGATCAAGGTCAAAATGATTGTCATGATATAGATGTTATGGATTCTCCAATTGATGAAGTTATGGTTGATCAGCAACCAATTCCTACTCAGGTAACTACTTCGAATGCTCCTGAAACCTCTCTTAGAAGATCTACAAGGGAGAAGCAAAAATCCATGCGCTATCCTCCTGATGAGTATGTACTTTTGACTGACATGGGAGAGCCTGAGAGATATGATGAAGCCATGCAAGATACTCACAAAGATCAGTTGATAGAAGCCATGGAAGATGAGATGAAGTCACTCCATGAGAATGGCACATATGAGTTAATGAAATTGCCGAAAGGTAAGAGAGCTTTATCTAACAAATGTATATTTAGAATAAATCAAGATAACCATACCTTTGGTACAAGACGAGGTTAGTTGTTAAAGGTTTTGGCTAGAAGAAGGGATTTGACTTTGATGAAATTTTCTCCCCTGTTGTGAAGACATCTTCTATTCGTATGGTTCTAGGCTTAGCCGCAAATCTAGATTTAGAGGTTGAGCAAATGGATGTCAAGACTGCTTTTCTTCATGGTGATTTAGATGAGGTGATTTATATGGAGCAGCCTGAGGACTTCGTAGTTAAGCTTGCAGATAAGCATGCGTTTTGCAGAAAATTGGCAGGCATGAAGCCTGTCGATAGTTCCTCTACTTGAAGACACATTTGGCCCCTTGGCTGGAGGGGGAGTTTATTGGGCACATGCCCATGTTGTCCAGTCAAAAGCCCAATGGCCTAGTCCTATTCTCTTTTGGTTTCCATTCATATTCGGAATTGGATTCAGTGTTTATTCCTATTTTAAGTGGGTTTTGGCTTTAAGAGAAAGCACCACTCATGATCTATAAATAGGACAACCTTGGAGAATTATTCCATGCTCATTGATAGAAGTCTTTGAAAGACTTAAGTACATAAGAGTGGTTTTTGAGAGAGCTTTATTAAGAAAGAAGAGAGAAGAAAAGTATTTGTATTGATGTAGATTTTTATTCTGACCATCAAACTTTAAATCAAATTTTTGTATTCGTTAACCGTCAGATCGGGATGAATTTTGACTAAATGTTCGTAATATCTTGATCTTTGATTTGAACGGTGAAGATCAGATTTAGTGTCTCGTAGCATTTGATTTCGAGCCTCTAACATCAGCTTCATTTTTGTGGATTCTCCTCTTTCAATTGATTAGTTGTTGCTCCATGTTTGGCACTTATTGTGTAGTCAATTTGGAGAACTTTTGTAACCCTCTTAATGTTATAGTGGAACATTTTGGATCTTTGTGACCCCGTGATTTTTACCTTCGATTTGAAGGGTTTTCCACGTTGAAATTCGGTGTTCTTTATCTTTCTTATTTTCGGGTTTGCCTCTTTCTCTACATAACGTATAATGCTTTGTATCCTTTAATTTTGTATAGATTTTATTATATTTATGTACACTACATTAAATAATAAAATAGTAACTAATATTTATTAAAATAATATGATATATTTGATCATAATTTTATAAGATTAATATTCCGTCAAATTATTCGCGCATCGCGCGAGTTCTAACACTAGTTTAAAAAAAAGAGAGGTAATTGTTCGGTTAATTTGAAGAAAACACTATGAAGTGTTGTACTTGTACATCGATTGTTAACATGCTATTGTCATCACAAGTTTTGCATCAATGGAATTCACACAGATTCTAGTAAAATACTCTGATATTGGGAAAAGAATATCGGGTAGTTTATTGAGACCAAAATTTTCAGTCGTCTGTTTACAATATTTTCCACCATGCAGTTTTATGCCATGAACACTTGATCACTATGCAAAATATATTTTATTCATAAATTTTGTCCTTTTTAGGGTAATAGAAATATTGATTATACTCCATAGCGTGAAAATTTTAGTATTGTTTTCCCATATTGTATATGTAGTCCATCTCAAGGTTTAATATTTTCTGCTAACAGAAGTAGACCTAGAAAAAAAGGGGCTTGAAATCAATGGTCGAATGTTGTCATCTTTGGTCACTGTATTCTTTACTTCTGCCCTTCCTTCTTCTGTTCTTTTTAATAACTGATCCAAAAATACTACAAAAAAAAAAAGTTGTATTATTCTTTAAAAAAATTATACTGTTCGTCTCTATATTCTTTTGGTTCCATGGGGATTTGTCAAAATAACTGACATAGGCTCTCAACTACCAAAATTGACTGATTAAGCAAGATCTAACCTGTGGTGACTTTTGATAGTTTATGAGATAATTCCACATTATGCACCTTATTTTAAAGGTTGCACTATAACAGTATTCACTATACATTCCATACACAAATCTAGAAAGTAGAAGTTATACATGACTGGTTTTGCATTGCTCAATAATTTTTCTCATTCCATACTAATGACTTTATAACTACTCAGCTTCACTCTTTCTTAAAACCAAAATAAAATAAAATAATTGCATTGGTCCTTTTTATTTGTCACTATAGCAACAAAAAAAGAGAGGCGTTAATTAAACTTTTCAGTTCCGCCCTTACTACTCCAAGAAACAAATTAAATTTTCTTAATAGGTGTCTAAAACCTTAAACGACAAATAACAAGTTTAGAAGAGAGTCATTTACGTACTAGTTCATCTTTACCCCCATATATATATATATTCTAGCGAAAATATATAGTTTCGAAACTTTTTTCTTTTTCACTTGTGAAATCATTGTTAAATTCATGTCTATCAAGTTGAACGAGAAAGCACGTCTTTTGCTTTTTTGTTCATGCTATGGGATCATTAGCAGTGGCAGAGTTAAAGGCTAAGATGCGGGTTTTTCAGAACCTAGTAGCTTTTGTCTAAACCTTGTATATGTATTAAAAAAATATTAAATATTCAAATGTAAACTGAGTTATTAATTTGAGATTACTATAATAACCTATAAACTTCAAACTCTGAATTCTCCTCTGATCATTAGTATCTCATATAAGTGGGGAAGGGGATATAAGGAGAAACTTTTTTAATGTCTGGAATGAAAATGAAGTGAAGGAGTATCCCAGGATGCTTCTACTTTAAATTAAAGATGGTGTAGCCTTGAATATTTTAACAAAACAAATCGCATAAGTTTACTTGTTGTTCACAAAGTTGAACAATGAGTAGCCTTTAGAATAAAAGGCAGCATTCTGAAGAAGGTATGAATAGACTCTGACAGGACTAATTTCCTTGACTAGATATGACCAAGGATTGGACTTGAAAGTAAACAACAAAGGTGAATTGTGACCTTTGACCGCTCCAATCTTGCATTTATTTTTATATTTTTGCTTTTTTCTTGGTTCCAGTTATTTTAATAATAATTTTATTTTTGTCATTATATAGAATTAAATTAGTACTTGTGCAGATAATAAAATTATGCTTCTTTTGTTTAATGCAATATTCTTCAATAATCTGCGTAATTGAGGAAGAAGCAAGAGCTGTGCATCACAAAGTAAATGATAATCAGTTAAATTTTCCAAAAAGTAGTACTTAATTACATCTTTGTTTTCAAGCATGATTCCTCTTCTGTGCTATTTCCTAGAAGCAACATGACCCTTGAATGCTATCCAAGAAATGAAGACAGAAAAATAAACTACTTTAAGATAAGAGAAAAGGAGTGGGGAGGAGGGAGCACCCGCAATTGACTTGAATTCCAAATAAAATAAAATAAATAAAAGAGGCAGTTCGGTGCATAAAGCATCCAACGTTTACGTATGATTGTGGGAAGGGCGGCATCCAAAGAGTGTGATGTCGACTGACTACTCTAATGCCAACATTAGTGGCAGTATTCATGGCTTTCGAACCGTGACCTATAAATTACACAGAGACAATTTTATTGTTGCTCCAAGAGATCCCTTCACTTGAATTGAAAATGCACGTTCCCCCTTCCCCTCTTTTTTTTAATCAACGTACATTTGAATGGTCAAATTGAATATGTCTATTCTTGGTTGAGAAGTAAGGAATCGTCCAACCAAAATGTTTATTTTGACCACATGCACATCCTTTATATATAATCAAGCAAATTAAAAGATAAACAAATAAGTCCTGATCTTATCATGAGAAAACAGCAGTAAGAAAAGACTTGACAGTTGAATGCTGAAAGGAACAGTGAGAACGCGATCAAGAATATGTAATTAGGATGTATACAATGGTTTTATGTACAACTTGAGACCAAATAAACTACATTGTTTTCAGTGTCACCCTTATGAAATCAAGAATATTAACATAAGGTTTGGGAAAATGTTTTAAAAGGCAAAAGTGGAGGATGAACTTAAAATTCGACTGTAATATTTACATGAAAATTATATAAACTTTCTTAATTGATCTATAAAAAATATAATTTAGTTAGTGGGTTCGTTTTTTTCTCTCTCTTAATATCGAACTAAACCAAACTTAACCATATGCCAGGGTTTCAAGTAGGGTGTAGAAACCGAACCGGAAAACCGCACCAAATCGAAAAGTCAAACCAAATCAATTAAAAAACTCGACTAAGTTTGATTTGATTTGTTTGGTGTTGAGTAAAAAAACCTTAACCAAACCGACATATAAATATATAATTTTTATATACTTTTAAGACTTTATATAGAATTTTTTTTGAAAGATGTCTTGAAATATTTGGGATTATCTTGCGGGATATAATATTTAATAGCATATGAAGTGCTCCATATTTATTAACCTTAAATAATGAGTTGTATGATCACTTTCTCGTCATGCTTACTGATGCGTCAATCTCTTTGTTCTTCGATATTCATATCATATGTTAAGATCTACTAAATTGTTATATCTTTTTCGAATGTGAAGTGATTATTATATTATTTAGGTATCATATTGATTTTATATATAATTATTAAATTCGGTGAACCTTGAAAGTGTACATTAACGAAACATTATTGTCAGACGCAAAAAATAACTATTTCTATGTTACTAAGAAAATTCTTTCATAAGAATATTTTAATAGATAATATGTTTGTCAACTATTTTTATATTTTTGCTAAACATATATTTACTTATTAAAAATTGAAGAAAGTAAGATTGAAATAATATTTAAGTAACAAAAATAGAAAAATTCGATAAAATCGAATCAATCCAAATTAATATAATTGGTTTGGTATAATTTTGAAAAAAATCGAATCAATCATATCGATGTACACCCTAGTTTCAAGTGTTACAGGAAGTATTCATTGGACCTTTGAATTTGCCTTGTTTGATTTGACATCTTCATTTATTTCTGGATTTTTTCGTTTATCTTTTTCCTAGATGATCGAAGGAGGAATTTCTAGTCACTTTTTTTTTACTAGAGAATGGGTCGTACTACTGCATACGTGTTAACGATTTTTGCTTAAAGCTCACTTTGTCAACCAATTACTTTCACATTCCTCCCCTCAAGTTTTTTGTCCTCTTCTATTGTAAATTTGACTCATTCTGATTGAAACAAAATTCTACGTGGTTTACTTCATTATATGAACCCGATAATTAAATATAGAGAGATTACATGGGAAAAAAAAATACAGCAAGAGAATTCTTTGTCCTCTCAATATATAATCATTCGCTTTTTTGAATGCATTTGTGCTTCTTTTTGTATTTATTTTTTAGATTTTGAATGCATTTGTACTATTCACATTTTTAATGAATTTCAACTTTTGTCACACAGATGATGGGGCAGGTTTCTTGTTAGGGAAGATTACGCGTCACATCAAAAATGTATACTGTATTTATTATTTATAGCTATACTTTCACTAAATTTACTATTTGTAGCTATATTTGAATTTATAGCAAATCCATGAAATAAAAGATTAATTGTTTTGAACTGAAACAAGAGAGCAATAACTGGTTAGAGTGCCCGCTTAGTCAGCAGAGGTCTTGAGTTCGACTCTCAACAGAAATATTTTATTTTTCTATATTTTTGTATTTCGCTTAGTTGTATTTATTGCGCGAACAAATACAGTCAATACATGTTGTATCGCCCGCGGGTGCCTCGCCCCGCTTATTTTTTTTTTCTTTTTTCTTTAAGTTTTTCTCTAAAACAAACTAGTTAGATATTTTATTATTTTATAAAATAGAGTGTTTAATAGAATCACATAAACATAAAACTGAGAGAGTATTACGTTGATCTTCCAAAATAAATGGGTTACTATCATTTCTTATTACTAATACGATATATCTTGACTTATATAATATCATTTTGGTGAGATTTATGCAAATTGGTTAATTATAAATCAAAATAGTATTCATGCTAGTGAAGAAGAATGTGAAATTGTAGTTGAAATAATTGCTTTGTTTCAAAAAAGATAAAATTCAAAGTTGTCCCGCATTGAACCCGCATTAAATTATAAACCCGCAACCTGCCCCGCCCCGCTTTAAAATTTTTAAAAATTATTTTAACTCGCCCCGCATCAAACAAAACCCGCACCCGCCCCATACCCGCCCCGCCCTATTGCCATCCCTATTTGTATAGTCTCTGTATACAATTGGTACACATTATATTCGTTACACGAATACAACGAAAAGTAGTTGCAAACGGTAATTAGACAAACTATAATTATTAGGTTCTAAACTATAGTCGTTTGTGGAAATTCCTCTTTTTGTTATAAGTTGGACTCATGGGCTTGGGCACAATATAAAGACGAGCCCAAGTTAGCCCAAATAGGATTTGATGATGTAGCTCAGCATGTAATTTACTTGCAGTCTCTTTTCAATATTCATATACTAGGTTAAAGAGGGATATAGCTACAATATCTTCTAAGGCAAACTCTATGTAACAGAACGAGTAGTTATTAACTTGAATCAATTACACTTTTAAGAGGTCGTAATTATATAATTAGATCTCAATACTAAAATAATAAAATATATCAAAAAATCGGCTGAAAAGGACAAGGAACACCTACCTCCTCATGCATGCGCAGTAACATGTGCAGGTTGCAATAATTATATGACAATTAATTTTGTGTACCTTGTTAATGTATTAATTAATTTAGCGATTTTGTCTGAGGAAGAAGCAAAATTAAAATAACATGCTATTGGATTTTCCTAGATATGATTCATCGTTCTTTCCAAGCTTTTTATTTCCTCTCTTTGTCATGTAACATGCGCGCTGTTTCCTCGAAGCTACATGCACTTACTTCCCAACCCCAATCGCATTCCCACCTAAAAAGTTTCTCAACAAAGAGAAGAAAAGTAAAAAAAAAGTGTGATTATACATGTATAGCTAGGAAGAATTTAACTTCAATATATTAACGGTAGATAAAAGAATTTTAAACTATCGGGTTACTTAAGAGATAAATATATGCAATCGTCCATAAAACGTGAAATTAGTAACATTAAAAATAAGGCAGGTTACTGTTAAGTGTTACAACGAATTAAAATATATTGATAGTGTAAAAAATTTGGGCTGTCATTTATATAAACTAAATTCATGTATAAAGGTAGGACCGCATCTTTACTCAACGATCCAATACCATGATTACAAGTAGAAACTACACACTGTACCAATAAAATTTCTTGGTTGGCGAGGAGAGAGGGGATCGGAGAGGAGGGCAGAAGGTCAAAATTTGAATTGTCAAAAGTGAACGTCACTGTCTAAACTTAAGTTGAAAAGAAAAAATCAAAGCCAAAAATGTTGCATTTTGACTAGGAGATCCTATATATAAAATAAATCTCATGACAATTGCCAAACCATTTGGATTCATATTATAATGCACATGCAACTCAAAACCGTTACCTAACCACATGGAAAACACTATCCCATCTTCACCTACTGATCATGAGTGGATGGATATTAGAATGCCATATTACCAACAAACTGATTTTGGAATAGCAAATCCATATGAGAGTTTCTCTGATTCCACTATCATCACTACTCAAATTAACACTAGTCAAGCAGTAAGTATTTCTAGTGATCATCATCGATATTCCAGTACTTTAAGTCCTGAAAATTCTTCACAGATTGCTGGAAATAATGATGATATTCACGAGTTGAGTCCTAAAGTTACCAGCAAAGGGAAACCGGTTCGGAGGCGGAGTACTCGAGCTTCCAAGAAAACACCTACAACTCTTGTCAACACAAGCATCACGAATTTTCGAGCAGTGGTGCAACAATACACTGGATGTCACACTTCTCCAGTACTGATCAAGAATCAAAAGGGTCCAATTAACCTAAGTTTCGGACCACCAACTGATGGCATGAAGAATGACTTTTTTGGAAGTAATTCAATAGGGGAAGGCTCTAGGAATAATTATGGATACTATTATAATCATGAAGATCAGGCTGAGAAATCAAAGGACAAATTAGAGCAAGGGAGTGGTACTTCTACTTCTGCTGGTTATAGTAATTCTGGAAATAGTAAGCTGAGTGTGGACGATTATGGAATATGGTAGTGACTAGTATATGAATGAAAGGGAAAATTTATTATGTTTTTAGCACATCTAGATATGAGAAATTTAGATTTCGCAAGAGCGTTTGAAGACCTTTTTTTTCCTCCTTTATTTTTTCCCTTTGTAAATTTTCTCTCTTTTAGTTCTTCTAATTAATAACTCCGCTTACCGTGGCATTTTCAAGTTTGAATATGAGCCCGTTTCTTATTTGAAGTAGTTGATAAACATTAGGTGCTGAAAAACACTTTTAAGTGTTGAAACTAATTTAATAATTAAGCAGTTACGTGTTTGGGTACAAGTGCTGAAATTGATAATAAGTTGTTGCAGTATTTGACATAAAAAATGCTGATAAGCTCTTTTTCTGTTAAAATGACTTAAATAACCTTAGAACTAGTTACACTTATAAGGACGTAATTTCTTCAATTTTTTTTTTATTCCAGATCGATTCAAATACAAAATATTCTATTTGTCATTTTATTTTAAATACAAATATGCTTAGATAAGATGATTTTTATGATAAATCTAATTTATTTTATGATAATGTCACGACCCCGCTTCGCCCTCTACGAACCCTCGTTATGACACATAGTCTCTCCGACTAGGTAAACCTAATTTGCGGAAGAAAAATCAAAATTTGCGGAAGCAAACAATTTAAAACAGAAATAAAGTAGTAACAGTGTGTAAATGTGCCGCTCGGCATATACCATGTTTAACTCTCAACACCAAACATAAATCCAAGACCCGGAAACCCATGAATCACAAGCTAAGAAAAGAAATATTACAAAGCTCTAACTTCGGAAGTTCTAATAAAGAGCAGAAAAGTACAGAAGGGCTAAATACTAAAAGCATGAATAGAAAAAGGGACTCCTTGGTTTGCGGACGCGGCAGATGTACCTCGGAGTCTCTAAGCAGTCACCTTCCTCAACGATAGAAGGCCTGATCAGCGGTACCTGGATCTGCACATGAAAAACATGCGCAGAAGAGGCATGCGTATACCACAACGATACTCAGTAAGTGCCAAGCCTAACCTCAGTTGGGTAGTGACGAGGAAGGTCAGGGCCCTACTGAGGTTAAATAAAATATAAAGATTAATAGTATAGAACGGAACAATATAAATGAGTACAGCAGTAAAATAACACAGGGTGAACAGAATAACAACAACTATACAGAACAAGGTAAACATGGAAAGGAAATGCAACTCAACACCGATAGTAACAATCGGGGATCTCCCAGGATACCGTCCTGTAGTCCCATCTTTACATATCCAGTGAATCTCCCGGGATACCGTCCCGTAGTCCATCTTACTATATTAAAAGCACGAAGGCCCTTAGTGAAATGTCGTTCTCCCTTTTTTCCCTTTAAAAATTAATTTCACATTGGATAGAATTGTAATTATAATTTAATTATTTTCTTAATATTTAGAACATTAAATTAATTGATTTTTATTTATTAAGTACTTCCTTGTTTGAACTATGTAAAAATTTCTAATATTTAGGAATCTAATATTGAGTTAGATTTTACTTGGATAATTTTTCTATATTTAGTGTAACTATTTTCCTTACATATAACCCTTCCATGTTTCCAAGTTTTTACACAATAGGAATTGTAATGAATTTTTTCACAAATTTTTTGTCTCGGTCTAATTTTGTAGAATTATACACCTAAGAATCATTAAGCATGTTTCAAATTCTAATTCTTTGTCCACTTCTTTTTTGGACCATGTGAGTAGCGTAAAGTCTATTTTTTCACAAGTAGGCAAAGTGTTTAAGGTGAATTATACATTTTTTATACTTATAAGTACTTTAATTAATAATAACGGATAGCACATACATCATCTTTTATATTAAATACCATTGTCATTAATTATTGTATTTAAAATTTAAAAATTAAGTAAAAGTTTTGCTATAATAGGAACTCTTAATATTTAGAATTCAAAATTTAATAATATTTTAATTTATATTAATTATTTTTTTTACTTGAATTGTGTAAAATAACTATAACTCCTTATTTTAATTCATGTCCAAAGAAGAAAACTCAAAAATTTAATTTCAAATTCCTATTTATCATGATCTAATAACAACTGAATAATGTATATGAACGAACAAAGTTCTATCGATTTTGACAATTTTGTTTTGAATTAAGGAATCATCAAAATATCAAGGTATATATTCTTCTACTTCGAATGATAAATTCAATTATAATTACTATATTGTCAATTCAAACGAGAGAAATGAGTTTGCATATCCATACTCTATATACTATATTAAAAGCACGAAGGTCTTAGTAAAATGTCGTTCGCCTTTTTTTGGGTCATCACTTGTTTTAAAAGTAAATTCTGCGTTCCGGGGCCCTAAAAACCTTTTTCTGTCTCACCTCGATTTGCATGCGCAGTTCAGGCGCGTAGCCGGAAAGCCAATATGTGAAAATCTGTGAAAAATGATAAATTTTGACTTTAAAATGAATTAATTTGACTTCGGTTAATATTTTGGATAAACGGACGTATGATGTTTTTAGGTTGGTGTGCATATTTTGTTTGGAGCCCCGAGGGCTCGGTGAGTTTTGGATAGGCCACAGGGTTGATTTTGGGCTTGGAGAATTGCAAGTTTTCAACTGTTTCAGTGCAGGCCTACATGCTACGCAATTTGCGAAGCCTGGCTCGCAAAACTCGCAAATGCGAGGGCCATGAAGCAAATGTGAAATGTAGCCCAGGCCAGCCTGCCGCGCAATTGTGAGGATTCTATCGCAAATGCGATCCCCCCAGTTTCAGCCAGTCGTCGCAAATGCGACAAGTTGTTCGCAATTCCTAGCTCGCAAATGCGAGAACTTCTTCGCAAATGCGAACTTAGCAGAAGTCTGAGTTCGCAATTGCGAACCCTAGTCGCAAATGCGACATTTGCAACCTGCAATTTTATAACTTAGCCGAAAATCTTTCATTTTTCACACTCTTTCAAAACCAAAATACTCTTGGGCGATTTTTCAAAAATAACTCTTCTTCTAAATCGATTGTAAGTAAATTTTAACTCATTTCCTTCAATCATTAACATCTTTTCACATGATTTCAACTAAAAATCAATGATTTTCATGGGGAAAATTTGATGTTTTGGGTAGAACCTTGATTTTTTAAAAATTGGGGATTTGGACCTCGATTTGAGGTCCGATTTCAAAACAAATTATATATTTGAGTTTGTGGGGGAATGTGTGATCGGATTTCGGTTCAAACCTCGGGTTTTGACCATGTGGGCCCGGAGGCAATTTTTTACTTTTTGGGCAAAACTTTAGAAAACTCATTTTCATGCATTAGGATTGATTTATTTAGTATTTATTGATGTAATTAAGTAACTTGTGGCTAGATACGAGCGAATTGGTGGTAGAATCACGAGGTAAATTGATAGTAGAGGCTTGAATTGTGTTCGTGACATCGAGGTAAGTGTTTGGTCTAATCTTAGCTTGAGGGATTAGGAGTCGCGTCTTATTTGCTACATGTTAATTGTGGAGTACGACGTATAGGCATGATGATGAGTATCTATACGTCGGTGTCAAGCATGTCCGTGAGTCTTGTATTGTAATTATTATGACTCCATTGTGGTTTGTTGCGCTTCACATGTTATTATCATTATTGTTCCCTTGTCGGGATGTTATTATCATGATTGTTGCCTTGTCGGGATGTTATTATCATTATTGTTCCCTTGCCTGGATGTTATTATCATTATTGTTCTCTTGCTGAGATGTTTTCTTGATATTATTGTTCCCTTGTCGGGATGTTGTTGAAACATAATTATTCCCTTGTCGGGATTCTTTTGTGATTGTTGTTGATTTGTAAATGGGATCGGGTGGCACGCCGCCACGGAGATATATGAAATAGGAGCGGGTTGCACGCCTGCAACGAGATATGTGAAATGGGATCGGGTTGCATGCTTGCAACGAGATATGTGAAATGAGATTGGGTTGCATGCCTGCAACGAGATATGTGAAATGAGATCGGGTTGCACGCCTGCAACAAGATATATGAAATGTGATCGATTTGCACGCCTGCAGCGAGATACATAAAATGGGATCGGGTTGCAAGCATGCAACGAGATGTGAAATGAAAGTGAACTCTGCATTTGTTTTCCCTATCCTTGTTAGTAATTGGATTTTGGTTTCTTTATATTCCTTTTGATATTTTGTTGTTATCTGTCACTCCCCGCAACATGTTTCCCCCGCCCAATTTTAATTGTGATTATCTATTTCTATTTCAGCTTTATATGATTTAACTACACAGGTTTATTTGGTAGTATGGTCCTAGCCTCGTCACTACTTCGCCGAGGCTAGGCTGCGCACTTACCAGCATATAGGGTCGGTTGTACTGATACTACACTCTGCACTCTTTGTGTAGATCCCAGTGTTGTAGACTTCGGACCAGTGAGATTGTTATTTCTTGTTCATCAGGCGACCCGAGGTAGTCCTGCAGGCATCCGCAGGCCTTGGCATCACCTCCTATCTTTCCTTTATCCTATTTTCTTTTACTTATTTTAGAAACAGTGTATCTTTTATTTCTTTCGGACCTTTATTTGTAGTACTCTTAGACTGTCTGTGAAGCTCTGACTCCAGTTCTGGGTAGTCTTGTTTAAACAGTTGTATTGGTTATACTCAACAATTTTATTATTTTTCTTCCGCTCGATTTAAATTCCGTCGTCTTTAAGTTATTGCTCATAATTTCTTGTAAAGGATTAAAATGGGAAGAAGGTAATTTGTTCAATAGTTGGCTTGCCTAGCTCATACTAGTAGGCACCATCACGATTTCCGATGCTGGAATATTCGGGTCTTGACATTTTTACCCTTTAAAACTAGACTTTATATTAGACAAAATCATAATTTAATTATTTTTTTAATATTTAGGACTTTGAAATTAACCAAAATTTTGGTTATTAAATCTTTCCTTATTTTAATTACATAAAAAGTCCTAATATTTAGGACATTAAAAAAAATATCGTTTTCGGTATATATGATTTTTGCGTTTTTTCCCCATACGTTTGCTTACTATAATTTCAATGAAATGTTTGACATTTATTCTTCTTATAGGGCATTTAGAATTCTAAGGGGAAGCTTTTGTATATCATTATTGCTATAAAGTAGAGGTTTATATTGAATTAAGATTTTTTTAAAAAAAAATAGTGAATATAGATTTCGAATATTATACAAAAAAATAATCAATAGAAAAATATTATCTGACTAGGAAAGGAGTTTAAGAATTATCCATATTTTTTATATTATTATAAAAGTACGAAGCCGCAATGCAATTTTTTTTAATATTTAGAACAAATAATTAAGTCTTTGATCAACGACTCCCTCGGTTTCAATTTATGTAAAACATTTTAGTTTTCCAAGCTTCGAGCTATATAAACTTTGACAAAATTCTAAAATAAAATTTTCAGCATACTCACACGAGAAAAATTACAATTTATAGTATTTTTCATATTATTTTTGAATATCCAAATACTAACTTTAAAATATCGAGTTAATCTAATTCAATTTAGCTTCAAAAATTAGTCAAATTAATTCTTGAAAAGCGAAAAGATCCACATAAACTAGAAAGACAATAGTAATTAGCAAAATAATTCAATCTGATTCTTTATTAAAAATTATCATATAAGCAAAATTATTTTTTAAATTAATAAAACTCTTATGGTACATCAATTTATTTTCACGAGAAAAGCATTGACAATGAAAGAAATAAAAAAATAGAGCAAAGTTGATTAGGTAACAAAAATAGCAATAATTTTCATAAAATATCCACATATGTCTCAAGAAATTACAATAATGCATATGTGAGACAAAATTTCTTTATTTGTTGAACTATCCAAATTGGATCAATATTTATATATTTAGGAGCTCAGATCTTTTTCAATAATTTTGTTCAATAACTCAAACAAATTATTTAATATAGTTACCTAATTTTTTTAAACTTGTATACTCATGATATAGGGTACACGCGCAAAGCGCGTACCCTAAGACTATCCGAAGGATCTCCTGGGATACCGTCCCGTAGTCCAACTCATAGTGCACTAGGATCTACCGGAATCCCGTTCCGTAATCCCAAATGTAAATACCCAGTACTTGGGGAACCTACCGGGTGCATTCCCGTAGTTTCATATAACTGTGCAGGGGGATCTACCGGGAATCTAACTCGTAGTCCCAAAGTAAATATGCAGGGGGATCTACCGGGAATCTAACCCATAGTCCCAAAGTAAACAGACAAGGGTGGAGCTAAAGGATGAGCTACCGGAATCCCACATTCGTAGTCCCAAAATAAATGCACAGCAACAGCAGGAAGATATACAGAAATGACAAGATTTCATATTAAGGCAACAAGTGATTCTAGCATAGCATGCCACACAGAATTCAAGTAAGGCTAGTTAAATCAAATAAAGCAAATTAAGTCACTTAGACATGCTTTCCTAAGTTAACAACACGCTTAATAGTGCAAGAAATAGAAACTGGAAAGGAAACATACTAGTAATTACTTAAGAAAATCGGATTTCCAACAATTAGCACAAGTACGCACTCGTCATCTCACGTACAAGGCATTTCAAATTACCAAATATACCAATCCTAAGGGGAAGGTCTCCCACACAAGGTTAGACAAGCCACTTACCTCGAACCGGCTCAAAATCAACCCAACACCACGTCTTTGCCACGAGTACTCAACTCCAAATGGCCAAAATCTATACAATTCAATTGCATAATATAAATAACACTTCAAGTAACTGATTCTACAATTAAATTCTAAGCTAATACGCAAAATTATGTAAAATGACCAAAATGCCCCTTGGGACCACGTCTCGAAATCGGGTGAAATTTATATTTTTAGAAACCTCGTACTCTCACGAGTCCATACATAACAAGAACACTGAAATCGGAGTCCAAATGACCCCTCAACTCCTCATTTAAAGGCCTCATAAACTCAAGCCCTAATTAACCATTTTTTTCAATTTCTCACCACTAATTAGGTCTTTAATCACATAAAAACGAGTTATTAAGTCAAGGATGTTACCTCCAAGCGATTTTCCTTTATTTTCCTCAAGAATCTCTCTCAAAAGCTTCAAACCCGGATGAAAATGGTGAAAGAATCCCTTAAATTTACGAAGACAACTATTTATATGTTCTGCCCAACGATTTTCGCATCTGCGGTCGTGATGCGGTCCCGCTTCAGCGGAACTAATATTGCATCTACGACTTTTCACTTAAATGGCAATTTTTCGCATCTGCGACTCCCAATCCGCAGATGCGGTACCGCTTCTGCAGAAAAATAACCATATCTGTGGTTCTTGCTGAAGAGACCAAAATTCGCTTTTGCGGCCTATTAGCCGCTTCTGCAGTGCCGCATCTGCGGTCCCCAAACCGCAGATGCAAAAATACCAGAAGCAGCAAAGAAAGGCAGCTGCAACATTTCCTCAAACTTTGCGCTAACCATCTGAAATCACCCCAAGGCCCCCGGGACCTCAACCAAAGGCATCAACATATCGTAAAACCTTATTCAAACTTGTACCAATCTTCAAAACATTTCAAACAACACCAAAACAATCAAAACTTATCGAATTCAAGCTTAAGAACTCCAAAATTCTCGAAAATACGCTTTCGATCAAAAACCCAACCAAACTACCTCCGAATGACCTGAAATTTTGCACACATATCCAAATTGACATAACGGAACTATTGCAACTCTCGGAATTCCATTCTGACCCTCAAATCAAAATCTCACTATCGAACCGGAAACTTCCAAAATTCAACTTTCGGCATTTCAAGCCTAATTTAGCTACGGACCTCCAAAACACAATCCGAACATGCTCCTAACCCCAAAATCACCCAGTGGAGCTAACGGAACCATCAGATTTCCATTCCGAGACCGTCTTCATACTGTTTCGACTACGGTCAACTTTCCAACACTTAAGCTCTCATTTAGGGACTAAGTGTCCCAAAACTCTCTGAAACTCAAAACCGAACATCCCGGCAAATCACATTAGCAGAAATAAACTTGGGAAAAGCAGTTAATAGGGGATCGGGGTGTTAATTTTTAAGACGACCGGCCGAGTCGTCACAGATAAACATATAATCATAAGTTATAATAATTAATAAATTGACAAAATTTCTCAGCAAAAAATAAACCTAAATAGGATAAGTTAATTATTTGAAGAGAAACAGACATTGTCTTCATCACCACAACACTTAGAAAGCAATATACCAAAAATTTGATATGTCCTCATTTATTACATACAGCTCAAAGATTAATACACAATCACATAGATTAATAGATATAAGTATGCAAAGTAATAGAAAATTTGCTTATCTTAAATAGTCAATGAGAATTGCAGACTTGAATAGGTGGGGGAAGACGGGGGGGGGGGGAAGGGAAGTGTTAGGTTGAATACTTAAAGTAGTGAGTATCGATGTAGGAGTGTTGTTCTAAAAAGGAATATTTTAGAATAAAATAGTGAAAATCTTGGTCAAACTTAAAGTGCTTATAAGATAAAAATTCATATATGACTTAGGGCGTATAATTTGGCTAGAGAGCTTTGGTTTACTTCAAATTTTAAGGTTCAGTCAACAATTAATGATGTAGAGAATCCATAGTAGAAAATACATGCACTTAATTGACCTCAAACTTGTGCTGATATCTACGGTAGTATAAATCCCTTAAACAAAATAAAAATATAATACCAAAAAAGAAAGGGAGATCGAGTAAGAAAGAAAGAAAGATGAATGCAAAAATAGGAATATCCTAATTGATCTCATTTCTGTGAAATATGAAGGCGAAATTTTGATTTCTAAGAGATGGATAAGGATTAAAAAAAATGAACAAGAAGGTAACACTCTAATTTCAAATATTTGAAATAATATTTGAAGATTATGTCAAATAAGTATTTGTTTACAATTAGTCCATTAATATTTCAATGTCAAACTTAAAATAGGTAATTTGAAGTTTGAAAAATTTATTAGTATGAAATAATGGTCTTTGCTCACAAAACCGCAACCGTTTTTCAAGTAAAATCTATATTCAAACACAATTTTAACTTCTAATTACCTTTTTTAAACTCTTTTTTTTTTCAAACTTCAACACAATCATGTTCAAACACCTATTTGTTGCAATAATAGTGACTTAGCTTGTCTAATTGCTGTTAGAGTCGGTTAATTAAGTTGTTAGAGTTAGTTACTACTATTAGAGATAGTTAATTGCACGTGAGAATACAGATGTATTTGTCTGTAAAAGGCGGTCATTCGTACACTTTGAGCAATAAGAAAATATCCTTTCTCTTTTTCATTCTCTATCTCAGATTCTAGAATATTCATCTCAGCATGTGCCCTAATTCATTGCTCTATTGATCTAGCAGTGAAGCTTCATCTCTGTGTCAATTTATTCATGATATCATAGCAGTGATCGTGAGGATCTGATTCAGCGTGAAGCTCCGACGAAATTGAGCTAATTACAGAAGGCAATTTCTGTAGACATGGCTGGAAACGAGGTAAGCTCGCTTGATCATAATCCCCCACTATTTCTTCAAGCAGGAGATACTCCAGGGCTAGTTTTGATCACAATTAAGCTCATAGGGCTAGAGAATTATGCCCAGTGGAGTAGGGCAATGAAACTAGCTTTGAGAGAAAAAGGTAAGCTTGGATTTGTAGATAGTTCTGCTACTTAGAGTAGATACATAGGTGAATTGGTTTAGCAATGGGAAAAATATAATGCGATAGTACCGTCTTCGATTGGAAGTACAGTTCCGAACGAATTAATGCCAGGGATTGTTTATGCCTCAGATGCGAGGAAGGTATGGAATGACTTTCAGGAGAGATTTGATCGGTCAAACCTACCAAGGATCTATCCCCTTTGGATGGAGATTGCAACAATGAGGCAGGGAACATATTCAGTTACCAGCTATTACACTAAAATGAAATACCTGATGAATATAAAATATTCATATATTATATACTTAAAAATATATTATTTTAAATAAAGTATTTATATAATATTTTGATTTTCTGTATTTTCTAATAATATTTTGCAGGAGATAAGAATGCTATTAATTAAGCAAGAAAATGAAAGAAATAAGAAGGTCGTAACAGATTCACTCCACAATGCAAGAAGATCACGACACATCTTCTTCAAGATACATCTTCCTCAAGATGTATCTTCCTCAAGACACATTCTCGTCAAGATGCATCTTCCTCACTTGAGATCACAACAGTTCAAGAAGAAATGCACGTCTATAAATAGAAGGCAATTCTCTGTGTAGTAGGAATCGAGGAAAAAGGAACAAAAGAGCCACTTTATTTTCTAAAGCTTTGGTCACTTATTATTTCTTGTTCTTCTTTCATTACTTATAATTTTCAGATTTCCTAGTAGTATTGGCAATATAGGCCATATTATAGAAGTCCTTTCTTTTTCAAATACTCGATAATGGAGTAGTGTCTTTCTGTTAGGATAGTTGATGAAGCTTGATATATATATGAGGTTCTCTAGCTCCACTTTTATATTGTGCTTAGCCACATCATCTATTTATTTCTCAAGTTACTTGTATTGATTTTGTAATTCTCACGAAGCAAAATCGATACATACTGACTAGTGTGAATCAATAGATAGAGGGTAATTTTCAGCAATCTAGCATTCCAAATCTTGATTTTTGCTTACTTCAATTTTAATTCTCACGGAGGAATTGTTATAAGCAATATCATTGATTTTGTAATAAAAATATTCTCACGAAGTTTTTACTACCTCTTAGCACAATTCAGGCAAGACACATATTTCAGTCTTATCGTCACTAGTCGTAAGTCAGTTAATAATATAACCTCAAGGAGTATTATTAATTCTTTACTTTCTAGTGAGCAAAACATAATTGTATTAGCAATAAACAATTATTCATTAGTGAAATATATGTAGAAATTGAGATTTCATTATAAAAATATCGTCAAGTGAATTCAATGATTCCCAACACTTTTTAAATATAAATTTTTCACAAGTTATTTTTGTTTAAGTAATTTACAAATTCAAAATCCTACTCTTTTCATCAATTTGGTTCTCTCAAATAGTGGCTAAAATATTACAAGTTTGTAGCATAGATTTTCCAATCTCTGTGGGACGATGTATTAAACTATATTAGAAGTTGACTAAGCACGGGCAGGAAAATCCTATATACATTGGCCTCGTTAAATTTTTGGCGCCGTTACCGAGGATTGACATAAATCTACTTCAAATTAAATATTTTATTACTAATTTAAGAATTTATTATAATATGTATTGGTATCCTTATTTGTATTATCATCACCTACTAAATATTTCTATAACTATTATTATTATATCCATTCTAACGTTTTTTACGTAGTAATATAAAAGTTCTTTTTTCTCTTTCTTTATCATTGTTGTAACTATTACCTACTGTTTTTATCAATAAAATGTGTAGCTATGATTAGCGTGTATATCTATAACACTTATACTATTGTCAGCAACTTCACATCATAACTCATAGTACCTTCATCACTGTACCATACTATTTGTACCAACTATCCTTTTCTTTACTATTGATATTTCTTATCACCAAGTGTACTAATCACTACTATTATTTTTCTTTTACTATTTTCTTTTAGTGCTACTATTATTTTAGAAATTAAGTTTTTCGTCTTTTAAAAAGAATAAAAAAAAGGAGCTTTAATTTTCTTTACTTTAAAAATTTTCACTTAGTTTATGACCCGCTCTTCTACAAAAGAGTTGGCACGTTACGATCTTGAAATTGAAAGATCTATTCGATTGCACAGGAAAGAATAAATATCATCTTCTCAGACCGTAGCTTGTGAAGGAATGGAAAACCAAGGAGTAGAAGATATCAATCCACCCGAAGTACCACCAGTCCATTTAGAAGATCAGTTTGACGAAGTGGCGTCAAGACCAGCAAACAGAATCCTAAGGGATTATGCTAGACCCGACCGCTTCAATTGTGAATCTAGTGTTAGAAAACCCCCAGTAGCAGCCAACAACTTTGAAATTAGGATTGACATAATTCAAACAATTCAACAATCTTGTATCTTTACAGAAGATTCAAGGAAGATCAACACATGCATTTAATCGATTTTCTGGAACTTGTTGAAACTGCTAAGTATAATGGAGTTCCTCCTGAAGCAATCAAGGTAAGGCTATTTTATTTTTCTTTAAAAGGAAATGCCAAGACGTGGTTGTGGAGTTTACCTCAAGGGGCATTACCACGTGGGACTAGATGACTCAGAAGTTTTTCAATAAATATTTTTCTCCTGCTAAAACAACAAAGTTAAGGCAAGAAATATCTAATTTCTTACAGACTGATACAGAGTCAGTTTATCAAGCTTGGGAAAGATTAAAAGCAATGTTAAGAAAATGCCCGCACCATGATATTCCTGAACACATGCAGTTGTATATTTTTTTATCACGGGTTAAAACGCTCTTCTAGAAATGTGATTGATGCAGTTGCAGGAGGTTCTGTGATGGGAAAAACAAAAGAAGAAGCATTGCAGTTATTGAATGAAATTTCTGAAAATGCCATTCAATGGTCATCTGAGCGTGTAATCATCAAAAAGGCCGCTACGGTAAATCAAGTTGATGCTTTAAACACACTAACACAACATATTGTTTCTTTGGCACAAAAATTTGAATCTTTTCAGGTGAATACAAAACAATTAAGTCAGTCTGAGGCTTGTGATATGTGTGGAAGAAACCATCTGAATCATGAATGACAAGCAATCAATCAAAATGATGAACATGTCAATGCAATCGATTACAAGAAGTACCCCTTTGGAAGTCCAATGGCACATAAACATCCAGGATTTCAATGGAGCAATCCAAATGGTGCTGAGAACTCTCAGAGCTTCCAGAAGCCACAGGTACAAGGTCCACCTGGTTACCAAAATCAAAACCCTAGGCAATCAAATTTCAGACCTTATCAGCAAGCAACTCCATATCAGCAAAGGCCTCAGCAAACACATCCAAGTCTTGATGACCTTTTGTACAAATACATTAAGGTCACTGATGAAAAAATGAAAAGACAAAATTTAGCCCTTAAAAATTTGGAAATCCAGTTGAGCCAATTGGCAATTCTTGTGTCAGAAAAACTTCAAGGCCCCTTACCAAGCAATAAGAAGAAAAACCCAAAGGAATACCTTAAGGCCATCACCTTACGATCAGGTAAGGAGCTTGATGAACCCAATAAAGTTAGACAAGAAAAGAACCTGTCAGAATAACAGGTAAACAAGGGTAAGAATGTTGAAACACCCTCTGAACCATTAGAAGATAAAGAAGTCAAGAAAAAAGAAGAGAAAAATATTGAAAAAATGATTCCTCTCCCTGTGACAATTCCTTTTCCACAAAAAATGAAAAGAGAAAAGCTTGATGGTGAATTTGCAAAGTTTTTGGAAATCTTGAAACAGATTCATATTAATATTCCTTTCACTGATGCTTTGTTGCAAATACCTTCATATGCTAAATTTTTAAAAGAAATTTTGTCAAGTAAAAGGAAATTGGAAGAAGTTTATGTAGTAATGCTTACTGAAAAATGTAGTGCTATACTTCAAAATAAGCTACCAAAAAAACTTGGTGATCCTGGCAGTTTTACCATTCCATGCACTTTGGGAGGAATATATTTTGAAAAAGCACTTTGTGATTCTAGAGCTTCAATAAATTTGATGTCATTTTCCATCTTTAGAAAATTGGATCTTAGAGAAATGAAGGACATAGGTGTTTCTCTTCAGTTTGTAGATCCTTAGTACTAAGAAACCTAAGGAAATAATTGAAAATGTGTTTGTAAGAGTAGATAAGTTTGTTTTCCTCGTAGATTTTATAATACTTGAAATGAAAGAATGTCCTGATGAACCAATTATTTTGGGTAGACCATTTCTTGCTACAGGTAGAGCAATTATATATGTCCACCAAGGACAGCTAATTCTAAGAGTTGATGAAGAAAGGATCATTTTTGACATGCAAAAAATACTAAGATTTTCAATTGACATGATTAGTTATCTTACAGATGAATATAAAGATGATCAATTAACTCCAGACTCAATGGAAAGATGCTTGGCCAAATCATGCACCATACAAGATGATGATCCCACCATAAGAAGAGAAGCTGAAATATTGGAAAAAGATTATGAGGATTAGGAGATGCAACCAGAAGAAGTTCAACCAAAAGTCAAACTCAAAATTCTCCTATCTCATTTAAAATATGCCTATCTTGAAAAAGAAACAATTTCCAGTGATTATTTCATCTTCTTTGACTGCAGAATAAGAAGAAAGATTAATTGAAGTCTTGAAAACACACAAAGGAGCCTTAGGATGGACTATAATAGATATCAAAGGGATTAATCCAGCTGTTTGTATTCAAATAATCCTCATGGAGGATATCTACAAACCAATAGTCCAACCCCAAAGGAGATTAAATCCAGCAATGGAGGAAGTGGTAAGAAAGGAGATTGTAAAACTTTTTGCAGCATGTATCATTTATCCTATTTCAGACAGTCCTTGGGTAAGTCCTGTTCAGGTAGTGCCAACGAAAGGAGGTATGACAGTTATTAAAAATAAAAATAATGAACTCATACCTACCAGGACTGTCACAGAATGGAGAGTCTGTATTGATTATAGACGTCTCAATGATGTTACTAGAAAAGATCATTTTTCTTTGCCATTTATTGATCAAATGTTGGAAAAAATTGCAGGATATGGGTTTTATTGTTTTCTTGATGTCTATTCAGGGTATAACCAGATACCAATTGCACAGAAGATCAAGATAAGGCAACCTTCACATGTCCTCATAGAACATATGCTTATAGGAGAATGCCATTTGGTTTGTGCAACACCCCTGCTATATTTTAGCGTTGCATGTCAGCAATTTTCTCTGACATGATCGAGAAATTTCTCGAGATTTTTATGGATGATTTTACACTCTTTGGAAAAACATTTAAGGATTGTCTTTATCACTTGACTTTAGTTCTTAAGAGATGTGAAGAGACAAACTTGATTCTTAATTGGGAAATGTCACGACCCAGATTTCCCATCCTCGGGAGTAGTGATGGTGCCTACTAGTGAAAGCTAGGCAAGCCAACCAACTGAACTATTTACCTTGTTTCCATTTTTAATCCGATAACAGTTAAGAGCCAACAATTAGATAACAATAGAATTGAATAAGCGGAAGGCTGCATTATAAAGTTTTAATAATACTGATAATACCAATCCATAACAAGTCTACCCAAGACTAGTGTCACAACTTCACAAACTATCTAGGATTACTACAAATAAAGGTCTAAAAGAAATAAATACGACACTATCTCTGGAAATACATGAAAGAAATAGGAATAGTAGATAGAAGGAGACACCAAGGCCTACGGACGCCTGCAGGACTACCTCGGGTCGCCTGATGAACAAGAAACAACAATCTCACTGCGGTCTAAAGTCTACAGAACTGGGATCTGCACAAAAGAGTGTAGAGTGTAGTATCAGCACAACCAACCCCATGTGTTGGTAAGTAACTAGCCTAACCTCGGCTAAGTAGTGACGAGGCTAGGACCAAACTACCAAATAAACATGTACAGTTAAATCATATACAGCGGAAATAGAAGCAGATAATTACAACTAAAGTTGGGCGGGGGAAACATGCTGCGAGGAGTATCGGATAACAACAGAATATTAAAGAGGAATGCAAAGAAACTAAAATTCAATTACTAACAGAGTAAGAAAAACAAACACAGTATTCACTTTCATCTCTTTCTTGTTGCAGGCGTGCAACCCGATCCCATTTCAAATATTACCGTGGCGGCGTGCCACCTGATCCCATTTCATATATCTTGTTGCAGGCGTGGAACCCGATCCCATTTCATATATCTCGTTGTAGGCGTGCAACTCGCTCCCAGTTTATATATCTCGTTGCAGGCGTGCAACTCGCTCCCATTTCATATATCTCGTTGCAAGCGTGCAACCCGCTCCCATTTCATATGTCTCGTTGCAGGCGTGCAACCTACTCCCATTTCATATGTTTCCGTGGCGGCGTGCCACCCGCTCCCATTTACAAATCAACATCAATCATAAAGGATAACATCAAGGGCTCAAAAGTACACAACAATATCCCGGCAAGAGAGACAATATCGTAAACAATAACATCGTGGCAAGGGAGACAATGTCATAACAATAACATCCCGGCAAGGGAGACAATATTATAAACTATAACATCCCGGCAAAGGAACCAACAATGATAATCAACATTTTAGGCATGAACAAATTACAACGGAGTCACAACAATTACAATACGAGACTCACGGTCATGCTTGACACCGACGTATAGATACTCGTCACCATGCCTATACGTCGTAATCTACAATTAACACATAGCAAATAAGACACAACTCCTAATCCCTCAGGCTAAGGTTAGACCAAACACTTACCTCGATGCCACGAACACAATTCAAGCCTCAACTATCGCTTTACCTCTTGATTCCACCACCAACTCGCTCGTATCTAGCCACAAGTTACTTAATTATATTATAAAATGCTAAATGAATGAATTCTAATGCATGGAAATAAGTTTTCTAAAGTTTTTCCCGAAAAGTCAAAAATCGACCTCGGACCCGCTTGGTCCAAACCCGAAATTCAAACCAAAACCCGATTACCCATTCACCCCCGAGCCCGGATGTATAATTGGTTTTGGAATCCGACCTCAATTTGAGGTCTAAATCCCCAAATTTTAATATTCTTAGGTTTTACCCAAAATTTCCAATTCCACCATGAAAACCCTAGATTCTAGGATGAAATCTTGTAAAAAGAAGTTAAGGAGTGGAGAAAATAAGTTAGAAATCACTTACAAATGTTTTGGAGAAGAAAGGTTGTTTGAAAAATCACCTCTTATATTTTTAGGGTTTTGAAAAGTGAAAAATAAATGAAAATCCCATTTAAATATACCCCTCTCAGACCCTCTGTGCGGACCGCACAAAAATGATTGCGGCCGCGGAGCTCACAATGTTGACTGCAGTGACATGCTTTAGTATTTTGGCCATAACTTTCTCTACAAATATCCAAATTATGATTTCTTTACCTTTTTGGAAACTAGACACGAAGAGCTACAACTTTCGTTTTTGAGTCATCTAAAATTCCTTGTAGATAAAAAGATTTAGGCTTCCGAAGTCAGACCAGTGAACCTGCAAATTCTTCCTCACCGCGGACCGCACAAAATCGAGTGCGGCCGCAAAGCCCCCCACCGCGGACAACACAAATCTTTGCGGACCGCACTGGCGGGTTCAGAGATATGCAACTTCTTTGAACCCGCAACAACTATGTTTTAAGCCTAAACATCCCGGAACCCACCCGAAACTCACCTAAGCCCTCGGGACCTTAAACCAAATGTGCATACTAATTCAAAAACATCATGGACCTACTCGTGCGATCACATCATCAAAATAACATGTAAAACCATGAATTAAACCTCAAAACTCATCATTTTCATCAAGAACACTTAAAGTTCATAATTCTTCAACCGGAAGTCCAACTCACGTCAAATAGACTCCATTTTCACCAAATTTCACAGTTATCATTCAAATACTATACAAATTTGTACCGGGTTCCGAAACCAAAATACGAGCATGATACCAATGGTTTCAAACATTAATTCTTTTCTTCGTTTCATAGATAATTCAGCAAAATAATTTCTTTCAAAAATTGATTTCTAAGGCTTGAGACCTCGAAATTCATTTCTGGGCATACGCCCAAGTCCCATATTGTACTACGGACCTCCCAAGAACGTCGGAACACGGATCAAGGTCCGTTTGCCCAAAATGCTGACCAAAGTCAACCAAAATCAAATTTTTAACTCTAGAGATTTCTATTTCTCATCTTTTCACATAGAAGGCTTTTCGGATATAGGTCCGGACCACACACGCAAATCAAGGTAAGGTAAAAAAGAGGGTTTTAGACCTCGAAACACTGAATTTATTTCTATTACAAGTATCCACCTCTAAAACAACCGTTCGTCCTCGAACAAACATAAGAAATATGTACCTGAGTCGGAAAAAAGATGGGGATAACGGCTCCGCATATCGGACTCGGACTCCCAGGTTGATGCCTCAGCAGGCTGACCTCTCCACTGAATACGAACATAAGGGAAACTCTTCGACCTCAACTGATAACCTGCCTGTCTATAATAGCTACCGGCTCCTCCTCGTATAAAAAGTCCTTGTCCAACTGGACAGTGCTGAAGTCTAACACATGGGATGGGTCGCCATGATACTTCCGAAGCATGGACACATGAAACACTGGATGTACGACTGATAAGCTCGGCAACAACGCAAGTCTATAAGCCATCTCCCCCACTCGATCAAGAATATCAAACGAGCCAATGAACCTAGGGCTAAGCTTTCCCCTCTTCCAAAATCTCATCACACCCTTCATAGGCGACACCCGAAGCAATACCCGCTCACCGACCATGAATGCCAAATCATGGACCTTACGGCCGACATAACTCTTTTGCCTGGACTGAGCTGTACGAAGCCTATCCTGAATGATCCTGACCTTGTCCAAGGCATCCTGTACTAGATCCATACCCAACAATCGAGCCTCTCCCGGCTCAAACCATCCAACCGGAGACCGATACCGCCTACCATATAAAGCCTCCTAAGGAGCCATCTGGATACTCGACTGGTAGCTGTTGTTGTAGGCAAACTCCGCTAAAGGCAAAAACTGATCCCATGAGCCTCCAAAATCAATGAAACAAGCTCAGAGCATATCCTCCAAAATCTGAATAGTCCGTCTGAGGATGAAATGTTATGCTCAACTCAACTCGTGTGCCCAACTCCCACTAAACTGCTCTCCAAAAATGTGAGGTAAATTGTGTATCTCGATTTAAAATGATAGACACGGGCACATCATGAAGGCGAACAATCTCCCGGATATAGATCTCAGCTAACCTCTCAGAAAATAGGAGATTGCCATAAGAATGAAATGCACTGACTTGGTCAGCCTATCAACAATAACCCATACTGCATCAAACTTCCTCTGAGTCCGTGGGAGTCTAACAACGAAGTCCATAGTGATATGCTCCCACTTCCACTCAGGAATCTCAATCTTCTGAAATAGACCACCAGGTCTCTAATGCTCGTACTTAACCTACTGACAATTCAAATACCGAGCCACATATGCAACAATGTCCTTCTTCATCCTCCTCCACTAATAATGATGCTGCAAATCCTGATACATTTTTGCGGTGCTCGGATGAATAGAGTACCGGGAACTATGGGCCTTATCTAAAATCAACTCCCGGAGCCCATCCATATTAGGCACACAAACTCGACCTTGCAGCCTCAAAACTCCATCATCTCCTAATGTAACCTGCTTGGCACCTCCGTGATGCACCGTGTCTCTAAGGACACACAAATGAGGATCATCACACTGCTGATCTTGGATACGCTCCAATAAAGAAGAGCGAGCAACTGTGCAAGCTAATACACGGCTGGACTCAGAAACATCCAACCTCACAAACTGATTGTCCAAAGCCTGAACATCCAGAGCAAGCGGTCTCTCACCGACCGGAATATACGCCCCATACTAGCTGACTTCCTACTCAAAGCATCGACCACCATATTGGCTTTTTCCGGATGATATAAGTTGGTGATGTCATAGTCTTTTAAAAGCTTCAACCACCTTCTCTGTCTCAAATTTAGCTCCTTCTTCTTGAACAAGTATTGCAAACTCTTGTGATCCGTGAACACCTCACATGTCACGCCATACAGATAATGCCTCCAAATATTCAGTGCATGAATAATGGCAGCTAACTCCAAATCATGGACTAGGTAGTTCTTCTCATGAATCTTTAACTGACGCGAAGCATAAGCAATGACCTTGTCATCCTGCATCAATACCGCACCAAGTCCAATACGAGATGCATCACAATAAACTGTATATGGCCCTGAACCTATGGGCAAAACCAACACTGGCGCCGTAGTCAAAGCTGTCTTGAGCTTCTGAAAGCTCGCCTCACTCTTACGACCACCTAAACTGAGCACCCTTCTGGGTCAACATCGGGGCTAAAATAGATGAAAATCCCTCCACAAACCGACAATTATAGACTGCCAATCCCAAGAAACTCTGGATCTCTATAGCTGATGCGGGTGTAGGCCAGTCCTTGATTGCCTCTATCTTCTTTGGATCTACCTGAATACCCTCTGTTGAAACAATATGACCCAAGAAAGCAACTAAACTCAATCAGAACTCACAAATCGAAAACTTATCATACAACTGACTATCTCTCAAAGTTTGAAGAACCACTCTCAGATGCTGCTCGTGCTCCTCCCAGCTGTGAGAATAGATCAAAATATAGTCAATGAAGACTATCACGAACGAATCCAAGTAAGGCCTGAACTCTCAGTTCATCAAATCCATAAAAGTTGCTGGGGAATTTGTCAACCTGAATGACATCACCAAGAACCTCATAATGCCCATAAGTAAGACTGCCCATACTGGCTAACTTCCTACTCAAAGCATCGGCCACCACATTGGCCTTTCCCGAATGATATAAGATGGTGATATCATAGTCTTTCAATAGCTCCAACCACCTTCTCTGCCTCAAATTTAGCTCCTTCTGCTTGAACAAGTACTGCAGACTCTTGTGATCCATAAACACCTCACATGCCACGCCATACAGATAATGCCTTCAAATCTTCAACGCGTGAACAATGACTACTAACTCCAAATCATGAACCGGATAGTTCTTCTCATGAATCTTCAACTGCCGCAAAGCATAGGCAATGACCTTGCCATCCTACATCAATACCGCACGAAGTCCAATACGAGATGCATCGCAATAAACTGTATATGGCCCTGAACCTGTGGGCAAAACCAACACCGGTGCCATAGTCAAAGCTGTCTTGAGCTTCTGGAAGATCACCTCACACTCGTCCAACCACCTGAACTGGGCACCCTTTTGTGTCAACCTAGTCATCGGGGTTGCAATAGGCAAAAACCCCTCCATGAACCGACGATAATAGCCTGCCAACCCCAAGAAACTCCTGATCTCTGTAGTTAATGATGGTCTAGGCCAGTTCTTGACTACCTAAATCTTCTTCAGATCAACCTGAATACCCTCTACTGATACCACACGACCCAAGAATGCAACTGAACTCAACCAGAACTCACACTTCGAAAACTTGGCATATAACTAACTATCCCTCAGAGTCTGAAGAACCATTCTAAGATGTTGCTCGTGCTCTTACCGACTGCAGGAATAAATTAAAATATCATCAAAGAAGACTATCTCAAACGAATCCAAGTAAGGCCTGAACACTCGGTTCATCAAATCCATAAAAGCTCCTGGGGCATTTGTCAATTCGAATGACATCACCAAGAACTCATAATGCCCATACCGAGTGTGGAAAGCTGTCTTAGGGACATCAGATGCCCTAATCCTCGACTGATGGTAGCCAGATCTCAAGTCAATCTTCGAAATACCTTGGCACCCTGAAGCTGATCAAACAAATCATCAATCCTCGGCAATAGATACTTATTCTTGATTGTAACCTTGTTCAATTGCTGGTAATCTATATACATTCTCATTGATCCATCCTTCTTCTTAACAAACAACACCGGCGCACCCCAAGGCGAGACACTAGGTCTAATGAAGCCTTTTTCAAGCAAGTCCTGCAACTGCTCCTTCAACTCTTTCAATTCAGGCGGGGCCATACGATATGGCGGGATAGAAATGGGCCGGGTGCCAAGAGCCAAATCAATGCAGAAGTCAATATCCCTGTCGGGTGGCATACCCGGCAGGTCTGAAGGAAATACCTCAGAAAACTCACGAACAATAGGCAGAAAATCAATCGAAGGAACCTCGGCACTAGAATCACAAACATATGCCAAATAGGCCAAACACCCCTTCTCGACCATACGCCGAGCCTTCACATATGAGATAACACTACGGGTAAAATGACCAGGAGTCCCTCTCCACTCAAGATGAGGTAAATCCAATAAGACTAAGGTCACAGTCTTGGCGTGACAATCTAAGATAGCGTGGTAAGGTGATAACCAGTCCATCCCCAATATGACATCAAAATCAACCATGTCTAGCAGTAATAAGTTTACTCGGGTCTCAAGACCCCCAATCACAACTACACAAGAATAATGAACATGATCTACTGCAATAGAATCACACACTAGTATAGACACATAAATAGGAGCACTCAAAGAATCGCTAGGCATGACCAGATACGACGCAAAATAAGATGATACATAAGAGTATGTAGACCCTGGATCAAATAGCACTGAAGCATCCCTACTACAAACCAGAACCGTACCTGTGATAACTGCATCGGAAGCCTCAGCCTCAGGCCTAGCTAGAAGAGCATAACATCGGGACTAGGCCTCACCACCCTAGACTGCATCTCTGGGATGACCTGCAGCTTACTGGCCTTCACCTCTAGTGGTCTGAGCTCTACCTCTAACACCTCTACCTCCACCTCTAGCTCCTCTACCTCTACCTCTGGCTGGCTGGGCGAGCTGTGGAACACTCGGTGCCTGAACCATGGCATGAGAACCCGGATGCTGAGAGCTGCTCGATACTTGAGGATAATATCTAGCAATGTGCCTCGTGTCGCCACAAGTAAAACAAGCCCTCGGCTACTGGGCTGACGACCCTGAAAACTCTGAAGTGGAGGTGCACTGATAGGAGTTGGTGGTACACTGTAGGACTACTGATCGGAATGCTGCATGTGAGAACCACGGCCACCTGGGGCACTGTGAGAAGCCTGAAGTGCTGACTGAAAAGGCCTAG
Source organism: Nicotiana sylvestris (assembly GCF_000393655.2). Taxonomy (NCBI): domain Eukaryota; kingdom Viridiplantae; phylum Streptophyta; class Magnoliopsida; order Solanales; family Solanaceae; genus Nicotiana; species Nicotiana sylvestris. Next base: position 66,771,467 of record NC_091058.1, read on the forward strand.
GAGGATGGCCTCTACCAAAAGAATCTCTGCCTCCAGACGAGGTGCCACTAAATCTGCCTGAATGACGAGGCCTCTTGTCAGACCCCTAACCACCTCCCTGCGACAGAACCATCTGAACTCTCCTGGCCACATTGGCCGCCTCCTGAAAATAAATCTCACTCCCCGCCTCTTTAGCCATCTAAAGTCGAATAGGCTAAATGAGCCCCTCAATGAACCTTCTCACACACTCTCTCTCAGTGGTAAGTATAAGTAGAGCGTGATGGGCCAAACCAATAAACCTGGTCTCATACTGAGTAACAATCATAGAACCCTGCTGGAGACGCTCAAATTGCCTCCGATAGATCTCTCTCTGAGTGACAAGAAGAAACTTCTCCAAAAATAGCTAAGAAAACTGATCCCAAGTCAAAGCTGGTGACCCAATTGGTCTAGCCAAACAATAATCCCTCCACCAAGTCTTGGCGGATCCAAATAAGCGAAAAGTAGCAAAGTCGACCCCATTGGTATCTACTATCCCCATGTTCATGAGAACCTCATGACAACTATCTAAGTAATCCTGGGGATCCTCAGAAGATACACTGTTGAAAGTGGTAGTAAAGAGCTTGGTAAACCTATCCAATCTCCACAAGGCATCAGCAGACATAGCCGCTCAATCATCGGCCTGGGCTACTACACCCGGCTAAACTGCTCCAACTGGCTGAACTACTGGAGTCTAAAATTAGGGAGTCATCTACTCCGGAGTGCGGGTAGCAGGAGTCTGGGCCCCTCCTCCATCCTGAGAGATGGTTGGTGCTACAGGAAGTAAACCTGCCCGAGTGACACTCTCCATAAGGCCCACTAGGCGAACCAGAGCATCCTGGAGTACCGGGGTAGCAATCAACCCCTCTAGGACCTGAGCTGGTCCTGCTGAAACTGCCTGGGTCGGAACCTCCTCGTCAAACTCAACCTAAGGCTCCGCCACTGGTTCTGCTGCTCTGGAATGAGCTCTGCCCCTACCTTATCCTCTAGCACGGCCTCGGCCTCGCCCTCTGCCCTTGGTGGGAGCTACTGCTGGGGGCTCAGGCTATTGATCAGTGGATGAGGAAGTGCGTGTTCTCAGCATCTTTTAAAGAACAAAGTAGAAATCTAATCAGCATTGAGAAATCAAACTGCACGATAGGAAAGAATACATATGAAGTTTTTCCTAACTCTGTAGCCTCTGGGGGATAAATATAGACGTCTCTGTACCGATCCCTCAAACTCTACTAAGCTTTTTTGTGTATTCTGAGACCTATGTAACCTAAAGCTCTTATACCAACTTGTCACGACCCGGATTTCCCACCCTCGGGAGTCGTGATGGCACCTACTAGTGAAAGCTAGGCAAGCCAACCAACTGAACTATTTACCTTGTTTCTATTTTTAATCCAATAACAGCTAAGAGCCAACAATTAGATAACAACATAATTGAATAAGCGGAAGGCTGCATTGTAAAGTTTTAATAATATTGCTAATACCAATCCATAACAAATCTACCCAAGACTGGTGTCACAACTTCATAGACTATCTAGGAGTACTACAAATAAAGGTCTGAAAAAAATAAATACAACACTGTCTTTGGAAATCCATGAAAGAAATAAGAATAAAAGATAGAAGGAGATGCCAAGGCCTGCGGACGCCTGCAGGACTACCTCGGGTTGCCTAATGAACAAGAAACAACAATCTCACTGAGGTCCGAAGTCTACAGCACTGGGAACTACACAAAAGAGTACAGAATGTAGTATCAGCACAACCGACCCCATGTGCTGGTAGTGCCTAGCCTAATCTCGGCGAAGTAGTGACGAGGCTAGGACCAGACTACCAAATAAACCTGTGCAGTTAAATTATATATAACGGAAATAGAAGCAGATAATTACAACTAAAGTTGGGCGGGGGAAACATGCTGCGGGGAGTATCGGATAACAACAGAATACCAAAGAGGAATACAAAGAAACTAAACTTCAATTACTAACAGAGTAAGAAAAACAAACACAGTATGCACTTTCATCTGTTCTTGTTGCAGGCGTGCAACCCGATCCCATTTCAAATATTACCGTGGCGGCGTGCCACCCGACCCCATTTCATATATCTTGTTGTAGGCGTGCAATCCGCTCCTATTTCATATATCTCGTTGCAGGCATGCAACCCGCTTGCATTTCATATGTCTTGTTACAGGCGTGTAACCCGCTCCCATTTCATATGTCTCCGTGGCAGTGTGCCACCCGCTCCCATTTACAAATCAATATTAATCACAAAGGATCCTGACAAGGGTACAAAAGTACACAACAATATCCCGGCAAGGGAGACAATGTCATAACAATAACATCCCGGCAAGGGAGACAATATTATAAACCATAACATCCCAACAAGGGAACCAACAATGATAATCAACATTTTAGGCATGAACAAATCACAACGGAGTCACAACAATTACAATACGAGACTCACGGGCATGCTTGACACTGACATATAGATACTCGTCACCATGCCTATAAATCATACTTTACAATTAACACATAGCAAATAAGACACAACTCCTAATCCCTCAAGTTAAGGTTACACCAAACACTTACCTCGATGCCGCGAACACAATTCAAGCCTCAACTATCGCTTTACCTCTTGATTCCACCACCAACTCGCTCGTATCTAGCCACAAGTTACTTAATTATATTAATAAATGCTAAATGAATGAATTCTAAAGCATGGAAATAAGTTTTCTAAAGTTTTTCCCAAAAAGTCAAAAATCGACCCCGAGCCCGCTTGGTCCAAACCCGAAATTCGAACCAAAACCTGATTACCCATTCACCCCTGAGCCCGGGTGTATAATTGGTTTTGGTATCCGACCTCAATTTGAGGTCTAAATCCCCAAATTTTAATATTCTTAGGTTTTACCCAAAATTCCCAATTCCATCATGAAAACCCTAGATTCTAGGATGAAATGTTGTAAAAAGAAGTTAAGGAGTAGAGAAAATGAGTTAGAAATCACTTACTAATGTTTTGAAGAAGAAAGGTTGTTTGAAAAATCGCCTCTTATGTTTTTAGTATTTTGAAAAGTAAAAAATAACTGAAAATCCCATTTAAATATACCACTCTCAGACCCTCTATGCAGACCGTACAAAAAGAATTGCGGCCGCGGAGCTCACAATGTTGACTGCAGTGATATGCTTTAGTATTGTAGCCATGACTTTCTCTACAGATGTCCAAATTGTGATATCTTTTCCTCTCTGGAAACTTGACACGAAGGGCTACAACTTTCGTTTTTGAATCATCTCTAAATTCCTTGTAGATCAAAATATATAGGCTTCCGAAGTCTGACCAGAAACTCACCCGAGCCCTCGGGACCTCAAACCAAATGTGCATACTAACTCAAAAACATCATATGGACCTACTCATGCGATCACATTATCAAAATAACATGTAAAACCATGAAGTAAACCTCAAAACTCATCATTTTCATCAAAAACACTTAAAGCTCATAACTCTTCAACCGGAAGTCCAACTCCCGTCAAATAGACTCCATTTTCACCAAATTTCACAGTTATCATTCAAATACTATACAAGTTTGTACAGGGGTCCGAAACCAAAATATGGGTCCGATACCAATGGTTTCAAACATTAATTCTTTTCTTCATTTCTTAGATAATTCAACAAAATAATTTCTTTCAAAAATTGATTTCTAAGGCTTTGGACCTCGAAATTTATTTCCGGGCATACGCCCAAGTCCCATATTTTACTGCGGACCTCCCGGGATCGTCGGAACACGGATCCGGGTCTGTTTGCCTAAAATATTGACCAAAGTCAACCAAAATCAAAATTTTAACTCTAGAGATTTCTATTTCTCATCTTTTCATATAGAAGGCTTTCCGGATATAGGTCCGGACTATGCACGCAAATCAAGGTGTTGTAATAAGGAGGTTTTTAGGCCTTGAAACACTAAATTTATTTCTAAAACAAGTGATGACCTTTTGGGTCATCACAGGAAAAATGCCATTTTATGGTTACTGAGGGAATTATTTTAGGACATAAAATCACTGCTAAAGGGATAGAAGTTGATAAGACTAAAATTGATCTTATAGCAGGATTACCCCCTCCCACAACTATAAAAGGCATTAGAAGTTTTCTAGGTCATGTAGGTTTTTACAGACGATTCATAAAAGATTTTTCAAAGATTTCAAAACCGCTGACTAACCTCTTGATGAAAGATACTAAGTTTAATTTTTTAGGTGATTGCCTACATGCATTTGAGACCCTTGAGAAAAAGTTATCAATTGCCCCTGTAGTTGTGTCCCCTGACTGGAATCAATCTTTTGAAGTTATGTGTGATGCTAGTGACATATAAGTATGAGCTGTTTTAGGCCAGAGAAAGGATAAGATTTTTCGTCCAATTTACTATGCTAGTAGAACAATGAATGAGGCTCAACTTAATTATGCTACAATAGAGAAAGAGTTATTAGCAGTAGTATTTGCATTTGATAAATTTCGTCCATTTTTTATTGGAACTAAGGTCACAGTTTTCACTGATCATGCAGCTTTGAAATACCTCTTAGCAAAAAAAGATGCTAGACCTAGATTGTTAAGATGGATTTTACTTCTGCAAGAATTAATCTTGAGGTAAAAGATAAAAAGGGAACGAAAAATCAGGCACCTGATCATTTGTCTAGATTAAAAATCCTCCCCTTGAGTTTAGTGAGATAAAGGAAGAATTTCCTGATGAACATATTTTTTTGATCGACTCATTAGTGACTCAACCACCCTGGTTTGAAGATATTGCAAATTACTTGGTTGGAAAGTGGACATCCCAAGATCTCTCATACCAACAAACGAAAAAACTTATATCTGATGCTAAGTATTATCTGTGGAACGAACCTTACTTGTTTAAATTTTGTGCAGATAATATCATTAGAAGATGTGTACCTGAAGAAAAGATGACTAAAATTTTATATCACTGCCATGATGGAGAAATTGGAGGTCATTATGCAGCAAATCGAACAACTTTTAAGGTTTTGGAAGCTGGATTCTTCTGGACGACAGTTTTTAAAGATGCCCGAACATATGTTGCACAATGTGATAGGTGTCAGAGAACAGGTAACGTCACTAAAAGAGATGAAATGTCATTGCAATTGATACATGTATGTGAAATTTTTGATGTTTGGGGAATAGATTTCATGGGACCTTTTCCTTCTTCTCACTCTTTTGAATATATTCTTGTGGTTGTGGATTATGTATCAAGATGGGTTGAAGCGATCCCCACAAGAAAGAATGATGCTTGTACAGTGTGTAATTTTCTTAAGAAAAATATTTTTACTAGATTTGGCACACCGCGAGTCATCATTAGTGACCAAGGAACTCATTTTATGAATATGCAATTCTCTACTTTGCTATTAAAATATGGTGTGACTCACAAAATAGGAACAACATATCATGCTCAATCTCAAGGACAAGTTGAAGTTTCAAACCGCGAGTTAAAAAGAATTTTTGAGAAGATGGTTGGAAATTCTAGGAAAGACTGGTCTTTAAAATTAGATGATGCATTATAAGCTTACCGAACGGCGTTCAAAACTCCAATTGGAACATCCCCATAAAGACTAGTCTTTGGAAAAGCTTGTTATTTGCCAGTTGAATTAAAACACAAAGCTTTTTGGGCTTTGAAAGCACTAAACTTTGATTTAACCTCTGCTGGTAAAAATAGATTTTTTCAGGTTAATGAATTAGAAGAGCTGAGGCTGAAAGCCTATGAAAATGTAAGAATTTTCAAAGAAAAAACAATAATATGGCATGACAATTTGATCCATCAAAAGAGTTTTAAAATTGGTGATAAGGTACCTCTTTACAATAGCCAACTTAGGCTATTCCCTGGAAAATTAAAATCCAGATGGACATGTCCTTACAATGTTACAAAGGTTACTTCATATGGTGCTATTGAGATTCAACAGATTAGTGGTAGAGACAAATTTAAAGTAAATGGTCACAAACTAAAATTATATTTTGGAGGGCCATTTGAGAAACAACCATCAGTTACTCTAATTGAATGAAGAATCATGTAGAAAATAAGTCGAGCTGACGATATTAAACTCAGAACTAAATTTTCCTACCATAGCCATTGAGAGTGAAGCAATGGAGCCTTATAAGTCCCGTATAAATTTGCATAATAAAATTGCTTAGCCAATTGATCTGGTTAATATCCAGGTTATTGTACAACCAGAATATTTTATGAAGGCCTCTACAAAAATAGAGTCACCTATACAGGAGTAATTCCATGGTGATCGGTATGCCTAAGTGACTGGTTGGTTAACCGTTTAATTGTGCAAATTAATTACTGGCTCAGGTAAGTTTTTGTTTATATTTAAACCAAGACCAAATGACTGATAAGGTCTTAAATTCATCAGTCTAGTACACATAGAATATGTGTGATACAGTTTCTTTCAAGCTTTCTTCTGTGATTGTAAATTTGAAAGCCAAAAAGTTTTTTTTTTACATGTAAAATATATATTTACCGATATATGTTTTAAAATTATACATATAAAAATTATTAGTGGTAACAAAATAATAGAATTATTAGTGTAAGCACGTGATTTTTGCCCAATATGAGAATTACTCCCAAAAAATCCAAAAATAAAATGATTTTTCTTTGGTGTGCAATTTTGTGATATTTTGTGATATTTTGAATAATTATTTGTATTTGTCTGTGCGTGTTTATTTGCTAAATTAATAAAAAATACAAAAATATGTCGCATTTTGCATGTAGGATTTAATTCTACAATTGTTAGTAATTAAATTTGTTTTACAAAAATTAAAAATTACAAAAATAGGCATCGTTTGCATTTTTAGCATTTAATGTCCAAATATACAATTTTATGCTTAATTATTACTTAATTGTGCGTTAATTGTTATTGGGAGTTAATTTGCGCCTTTATAACTTAATTTAGTTCTTAATAATAGTTTAAGTATTTTTATAATTTAGTTTTAGAAAAATAAAAGAAGAAAAGAGAGCGAAAATATAAAGAAAGTCGGAATTGGGCCTCTTCTTCAATTTCAAGCTATAGGCCCAAAAAATGGCCCAATCTTCCCTACGACCCAGTCCATTTCGAACTGGGTCGACCCAGTCCATAACCCAACTCCCCCTCTTCATTTTCATTTTTTCATTTTTACAAAACAAAAACAAAACAAAACAAAAGACAAAAACCAAAAACCCTAAAAAACCTAAAAACACATCCGCCCCCCCTCTCTTTGCTTCTTCTTCTCCAAGCTTTCCTCACACCCCATCCATGGCTACCTCCCATGGCTGCGCTTACCTTCTTCTTCGTCCACTCAGAACAACCAACGTCACCACCATCCACGTCGACCTCCCCGTTGCATCGCCGGAAAACCCTCAATCAAAGAAGAAAAAATATCAAACCCACCGCTGCCCGCTTCATCCCCGTCGTCACTGAGCTTCGCCATCAACATCCATGGCTGACCAGCACCAGCATCACGTCCAAACCACCACCAAACGCCATTGTGTCTCGCTGCTGCCCTTGTTTCTGAAACACCATGGATTCCATGGATGCGGCTCGTCGCTGCTTACTCCGTCGCTAGCCAAACACACGAACAACTGCTCCAGCTGCCTCGCGACTGCTGCTGCCATGGCCTCCGCTGCTGCTGCTGTTCGGCATCGATCAACTGCTACTGCTTCACCAAAATACGTTGACAAAGCTCCTCCATTGCCGCAACGCTGCCAGCCCGTCCGTTACTGCCTTGTCTGCTGTTTCAACGACTTCCATGGCCATGTTTCGGTTCTTTCATTGCCATGGACACAGCTAGATTGCTGCGCACGTTGCCATTTCTGTTGTTCCTTCATCTTCTTCGTGCTTCATATTTGTTTTAAACCGGTTAGTTTGGTTTTGAGTCTATTTCGTTTTTATATTTTTCGAAGTAAAAGCTGATAAGTATTTGATTCTTGTTTGTTTTGTTTATCGTTTGAATTAATTTTTAGTTCATGTTCATGTTGATTGTTAAATTAATTTTCAGATTTTAAAATGGAAGTTTAATTAGTTGTTTTCATGTTTATTTCATGTTTGTATTATTGTTTAAGTAAGTATTTGTTAGTTTGATGTTTGTTAGATTCAAATTGAAATTTAATCAACTATTTCTTCAATTTGTTTCATGTGTTTATGTATTGTTAGAAATTGTTAATATTGTTAAGTTCAAGTTTAAATTCATAATTGTTTCTTCGTCGATCTTGTTATTTGTTTAAAGAATTTAGTTGTATTAAAGGAATATATTGTTTTAATCGTTTAATCCGTCATGTTTGTTGTCTTAAAATAGATTCATTCATGTTCATACTTTGTTTGGATGATCTTGAATCCGAATTTTGTATAGTTTGATTTCTTGTTTACCATTTATGATTATTGCTTGAATTGTTCTCATAATCTTGTTTAAAGTTTAATATAAGAATTGTTTGTTGTAATGTTGTTAGAATTGATTTTAAGTTCAATATGATTGAATTTAGAAATCTTCATACTTTGTTTGTTGTTGTTGTTGAATCCGAAAATAGGATTGTTTGTTGCTAAAATATTGTTCAAACAAATTTTAGTTGTTCTTTGTTGTTCAATTCGTGTTCATGTGATTTATTGTTGAAATGTTGTTAAAATCGTGTTCATGTGATATTGTTGTTATGATGTTCATCCATGTTCATATTGTTGTTTGAACATTGTTAGAAAATTGATCATATTGTCTATATTTTGGTTAAGTTTGATTAATTGATGTGTTATAGCTGATGGGTAGTTTGGTAAATTTGTAGTACATTCAGGGGTAGTTTGGTAATTTCAATAAGGTCGGAGGGGGTAGTTTAGGAATTGTACATTTTGAAATTGTTTATTTGAAGCATGGGGGACAAAATGAAATGGGGTGGGTTGTGATATGATTATTTAATATAAAGGGGGGACAAGATTTAAATTAAAGGGGAATCTTGCATTATTTTAAATAAAGCATGGGGGACAAAATATAATGGGGTGGTGTGATATGTTTATTTAATGTAATGGGGATGAGTGGAAAGATAATGGGTTGGGTAGAGAAAAAGTATTGATTTTAATTAATTAAAAGGTTTATGGGATGTGTTATATATGTGAAGTCTTGAAGACAAATAGAGAACAAGAAATACATAGAGAGAGAAATAGGGAGAGAGATACGAAAAAAAATACACACACAGATAGAGAGAAAAATTCCGAAAAATATTTAAGCTTTCAAAATAAAAATAAAACTAAAAAAAATCTACTGCTTTCTTTCTTTGTTTGAAATTAGTATTAATGGTTGTTGTTTCATTTAAAGCTTAAAGCTTTTGTTTTTGGGATTACTACTCCACCGGTCTGTTACTGGGTTGTTACTGTTGCTGGGCAGTTGTTGCTATTGTACTGTTATTATTGCTGCTGATTCTCATCATCATTTTCTTTTGCTTCCAATATCAGGTACATATCTGAAAATTCATGTCATGAAAAGCTTCAACATGGCAAGTAAATGAAGTTTGATTATAAGGATGTTTTCTACTCATTTAAATTTTATTAGTTTAAGTTTCAGTTTTGTTTTAGTTGGTTAATATAGTATTAAATCAATTGGTAGATTAGTTCTCTTTCTTAATAACAAATGGCTTAGTTATTTTAGGAACGCGATCAACTCATTTCTTTTAATATATGAAATAATGTCAATGATTTTTTACAAAATATAGAGTTAGTGTTTGCAAATATTCGCATAGGCAGAATATAAGAATTGGTTTATTTATCTCAAACCCAATCTTCGTAAGCAAAATTAACCAAACAATTATAACCTCGGACTAAAAACAAGTGGTGTAAAAGAAGGATGAGATTTATAGATTGTAACTTTTTAAGTCAAAAAATGTGTAAATAGCGTTTGCTCCAAATATAACAATGAAAATTCTTCAAAAAATATTACTTCATTTATTAAATCAATTGTTTTCCTAAGTTTTATACGCAATTCGCTTTTTGGGTAGATAAATATTGTATTTACCATAAAAACGGTAGTATTAATCACACGTTGTTTATTTTTATTTTATTTTTATTTTACTCTTTAAACTCATGGTTTTTGAGGAATATAATTCACACGTAAAAAAATATAATTTGCGGTCACTTAATGAATTGTGAATTCTTTTCAAGGAATTTAGAGGCATCTCAAATAGTGATTTCTCATGACTCTTACATTTAAAATAGATGGATGCAATAAACATTTGTAGAGAATTTATATTACTGTCAAGAATATTTGCATAATTAAGGATGCGTTCGCGTGACTTGATTATACTTCTAAAGGCGATTCGGATTATGCGTTCGCGCAACTTCGAGCAAATTTTTAATAAAAAGGGGTTCTTCGGAGATCATCAATATTAATTTCATATAACCCGAGATGTGCAGTTCACTATTTAATCATACAAGAGCGACAGACGTTCTTAATTTTATTTAAGCACAATTTCGAACTTAAGTCTATTTTTATAATAATAAAAAAAATTCGAAAATAATAATAATTATATTATCAATATCATTGTGTACACGTGCGCGTGACACAACTCCGCATGTTTTAAAAAATATAATTTATAACACGAATATACGTACGCGTGATTCGATTCAAAGAAGGGTCTTTAAATCTAAATAGAAGCGGTAACAATAAAATCATGCAATAAAAATGTATTTAACAAATCAAAATAATCAAGCCGAATATAATAGTTGAGCGACCGTGCTAGAACCACGGAACTCGGGAATGCCTAACACCTTCTCCCGGGTTAACAGAATTCCTTATCCGGATTTCTGGTGCACAGACTGTTAAATAGACAGAGTCATATTCTTTTCCTCGATTCGGGATTAAAATAGGTGACTTGGGACACCCTAAATCTCCCAAGTGGCGACTCTGAAATAAAGAAATAAATCCCGTTTCGACTGTCCTTTATTTGGAAAAAACTCCCTTGCACCCTCGCGGGGGCGGAAAAAGGAGGTGTGAAAATTAGTATTTGGTATTAGCATGCTGGTTATAAAACTTACCCTTGGTAATACAAATAAACTCATCTTTTATTTTATTCTTAATTGTTGTTCTTGTATAGTATTAAAGTTTTCAAATAATTATTCGCATGATTTCAAACATATTTTTTTCATTTATGCCATATAACTTCAAAGTTTGAATTTGTGCTTTTGTGATGGCAATAATGAATCTCCTAATCCGAGAAATAGTTGAAATTGAGAAACATTATGATCTCAACAGGTAGAATCAATAAAGCTTTGCTAGAACTTTCCCAAATGTTTATCAAGGCGAAATTATAGACAATATTGAGTTTTAAATGAAATTAGGCTTTTCTTGATTCATTTTTTAGCCTCTCTGTTTTACCACTACACTCACACACACACACACACACACACACACACACACACACACATATATATATATATATTCCTTTAGCACCCAACTTTGAGACTTATTAAAAAAACAAGAAAGGATAAACCAACTCTTCTTGATACACCATATTGGTTTAACCAAAGAGAAAAAAAATTCTTCCAGCTATAATTGAGCAGAAATGGCTATTTAATCAAGGGATGAAGGAATACTTTTGGAGTAAAGTTTGTATTCAGAGAAAGGTGGATTGGTTTGTATATAAAGTTAAAAAAAATGATATGAATATCCTTCTCAAAAAATGATGTGAATATACTTATGGAATAAATTCTTGGTGTAAGAAGTTAGAACTTATGGAGAATATTTCTGTTGAAAGGAATGTTGACTTAATTGGTGTTAATCATGGAACTGAAGACATCTCTAGAGTTTATGTTCTTTGTATTAAGTTGTACTAGTTCCTTTGGTAAAATAATTGGCTCACATTATAAAGCTGGAAGGAATACAGTCACTATAAATATTTCATTTACCCTTACCGCACTAAGCCTAACAATAAAAGCCTGAAAAAGTCATAAAAAGATCTTAAAAATCAATGTTGATTCTATATTAGTGGAGACTGACATGAAGGGAAAGCTTATGAACAAAGTTTGAGAAACTCAAAGATTGTGATCATAATGTTATCAATCTCAAAAAAATTCATCAAAAGGAGGAGAAAAAGTTTTTGTCAAACAAAAGCAGAGTAGAAACACGGTAAAGATTTGGTGACTTAAAAAACTTATAGGTTTTGAATGTTACGTGAATTTTTATTTTATTACTTTTCTAGTCTACAAGAAACAATAATTACTAATAAAATAATTCTCCTCGAGGACGAGCAATGATTCAAGTATGGGGGAGTTTGATGAATATAAAATATTCATATATTATATACTTAAAAATATACTATTTTAAATAAAGTATTTATATAATATTTCGATTCTCTGTATTTTCTAACAATATTTTGCAGGAGATAAGAATGCTATTAATTAAGCAAGAAAATGAAAGAATCAAGAAGCTCGTAACGGATTCACTCCATAATGCAAGAAGATCACGACGCATCTTCTTCATGACGTATCTTCCTCGAGATACATCTTCCTCAAGACATATTCTCCTCAAGATGCATCTTCCTCACTTGAGATCACAACACTTCAAGAAGAAATGCACGTCTATAAATAGAAGGCAATTCTCTGTGTAGTAGACATCGAGGAAAAAGAAACAAAAGAGCCACTTTATTTTCTAAAGCTTTGGTCACTTATTATTTCTTGTTCTTCTTTCATTACTTATAATTTTCAGATTTCCTAGAAGTATTGGCAATATAGGCCATATTATAGAAGTCCTTTCTTTTTCAAATACTCGATAATGGAGTAGTGTCTTTCTGTTAGGATAGTTGATGAAGCTTGATATATATATATATATAATAATTTTCTCAATCTTATTACATACTTGGCCTGAGGTTCTCTAGCTCCACTTTTATATTGTGCTTAGCCACATCTATCTATTTATTTCTCAAGTTACTTGTATTGATTTTGTAATCCTCACGAAGCAAAATCGATACATACTTACTAGTGTGAATCAATGGATAGAGGGTAATTTTCAGCAACCTAGCATTCCAAATCTTGATTTTTTCTTACTTCAATTTTAATTCTCACGGAGGAATTGTTATAAGCAATATCATTGATTTTGTAGTAAAAATATTCTCACGAAGTTTTTACTACCTCTTAGCACAATTCAGGCAAGACACATATTTCGGTCTTATCGTCACTAGTCATAAGTCAGTTAATAATATAACCTCAAGGAGTATTATTAATTGTTTACTTTATAGTGAGCAAAACATAATTGTATTAGCAATAAGCAATTATTCATTAGCGAAATATATGAAAAAATTGAGATTTCATTATAAAAATATCGTCAAGTGAATTCAATGATTCCCAACTCTCTTTAAATATAAATTTTCCACAAGTTGTTTTTGTTTAAGTAATTTACAAATTCAAAATCCTACTCTTTTCATCAATTTGGTTCTCTCAAATAGTGACTAAAATATTACAATTTGTAGCATAGATTTTCCAATCTCTATGGGACAATATCTTAAACTATATTAGAATTTGACTAAGCACGAGCAAGAAAATCCAATACACATTTGCCTCGGCAAGACCTATGGGATGAGTTGGATGTTTTGGCTCCATTTTCTTACTGTGATTGTGAGGAATCAAGGGATCAATTGAACATTCGAAATCTCAGCGTGTGTTGCTATTCTTTATGGGCTCAAATAAAAGCTATGAGAATGTGAGGAGTAACATACTTGCAAGGAGACCAGTAGTTACTATTAATGAAGATTATGCAATTATGACTCAGGAAGAAAGCTAAAGAATACTTGGTGTGGTAGATACCTACAGGGATCCACTAACTATGTTAGCAGGAAAGACACAAGGATTCAAACCTAAAGTCATAGGGTTAATCTGTGAACACTATGGTTATAAGGGTCACTTGAAGGAAAACTACTACAAAATTGTAGGATACCCTCCAGATTTTAAAAATAAGAAGAAAACTGGACAATTTGGTGGAAACACAGGCCAGCCGGGTGGCAGAGCACAGTCTAGTGGAGGATTCAGACCATATGCCAATAATGCAACAACTGAAAATCAGCTGCAAGAACATTTCTTCACTGAGGAAGAATACTCACAATTAATGGGCCTATTGAATAAGTCACCATCAAATAACAGTACCTCAAATGTGATGGCAGGTACTGTTACATTGTTATATAGTACCTATGCATGTGAGTGGATAATTGATTTTGGAGCATCTCATCATATTACACCATGCAAGGAACTATTAGATTAACTAAGAAGCTTAGAAAAACAACAAGACAGTAGAGTGCAAGTGCCAATAGGAAGCAGATCTTCCATAGCATGTGCAAGAAATACAGTGATTTTAGGGAGTCATAAAATCACAAATATATTACATGTCCCAGACTTAAAATTTAATCTGCTTTCAGTGTCAAAATTATCCAAGGATCTACTGTGTAAAGTCACCTTTTCCCCTAACTTCTGTGTGTTTTAGAGACTTTACAATGGCAAGGTAATGAGGATTAGTAGAGAAAGTAATGGTCTTTACATTCTATAGAGAGAGTTCAAACCCACAGTAGGAGCAGCGATAGTTGGAGGAGTGAATGAAGCAGAGTAATGGCATCTAAGAATGGGGCATCCATCAACAGTTGCAATGCAACATATCCCTAGCTTAAAGAATAAAGTCTATTACAATACAGGAGAACTGCCCAGTTTGCCCAATGGCAAAGCAAATCAGGTTAAGTTTTCCTATTAGTAAGAGTAAATCTAGTAGTATTTTTCAGTTGATTCATGTTGATGTCTGGGGACCTTATAAAAAGGCTACATTTGACAGAAAATAATATTTTGTAATTATAGTAGATGATTACAGTAGATATACTTGGGTCTGTTTAATTCAATCCACATGTGAGGTTTCAATTGTGCTTAAAGACTTCTTAACAATGGTAAGAAATCAGTTTGATGTTTCTGTAAAGGTACTGAGATCGGACAACGTCACAAATTTTTTCAATTCACAATGTAATTGTCACGACCCTAAATCCGGACCCGATCGTGATGGCGCCTCTCGTGAAGACAAGACCAGCTAGTTAAACTCAATTCCATTTTTAAACAGTTAAACAATAAGAAACAGTCTAAGCATAAATAAATAAACCCAAGTAGCCGATAATATCATAAATACGCAGAAGAACAACCCAACATAGCTCGATACCGGGGTGTCACTAGTCATGAGCATCTAACAACACTGAATACTCCAAAGTAACTACAGAGTTTAGTACTGAACTAAGGACATAAAGGAAAAGAGATAGGGAGGAGCTCCGGGCTGCGAACGACAACAGCTACCTAAAGACCCCTCAGATCCGCCTGAAGCTGGAATGATCAGCACTCGGGAGCAAGACCAACTACGCCTGAATCTGCACACAGGGTGCAGGGAGTAAAGTGAGTACTCCAACTCAGTGAGTAACAAAAGTAAATAAAAACTGAAAGCAAGAAAACACGTAAGGCACAAGGCATTCTATAATGAAGCAGTAAAACCATTTGAAAACAGTGAACCAGTGAAAAGATGAGAAAAATCCTTATTCAATAAATAAGCAGGTAATTGACGACAATTGAGGAAAAATAAACGCATAGAAGTTCGCCCCTCGGGCACTGTATCAACAAAACTGCCTCTCGAGCAACATCTCAAAACAATACCAGCCCCTCGGGCTCAATCTCACATCACAATGGGTACCCGTGCTCACTGGGGATGTACAGACTCCTGGAGGGGCCCCTTACGGCCCAAGCTCGATATCAAGCCACCTCGTGGCATCATCACTAGGCCCTCGGACTTATATCAATCAAGCCACCTCATGGCGTACATATCTCAGGTCCTCGGCCTCATAATCAGTATCAAATGTTGCCTTACAACATAGGGCCTCGACCTTACTCAGTCAAAATCCTCACAAGCCACTCGGGCAATGGTAAAACATGATTCTCAGCCCAAAAATATCATTTAAAAAATCATGCAAGTTTTTAAAAACAGAGTAAACATGGCTGAGTACGAAAATAGTGAAATATAACATGACTGAGTTCAAGTATAAAGTCAAATCAGTGAGGAAATACCAGTAAAAATCCCCGAAGGGTTCAAGTAGTTGGCACAAGGCCCAAATATGGCATTCAGCCCAAATCATGATAATAGCAAATGGATTTCAGTCAAATACACGGTAAAATGTCATTCGGAACGGACTAAGTCACAATCCCCAATAGTGCACGACCATACGTTCGTCATCAAGCATGTGTGTCACTTCAATATAGCACTACGATGTGTAATCCGGGGTTTCGAACCCTCAGAACATCATTTAAAATCATTACTCATCTTGAACGGGTCAAATCTCTAGCTCATGATACCTTTGCCCCTCGAATCGGCCTCCACTCGCGTCGAATCTATCCAAAATCAGAACGATGACGTCAAAATATGCTAAGGGAACGAAGTCCAAGCAAAAATAATCAATTTACAACATAAATCCCAAAATTATCAAAACCCGACCCCGGGCCCACATCTCGAAATTCAAAATTATTTGCATCAATAGATTCTTTATTTCCCCACGAGTTCATACATATCAAGAGTTCTGAAATCCGACCTCAAATGGTCCTTAAATCCTCAATCAAAGGCCTAAATTCTCAAGCCCTAGTTCTTCAATTTTTCGCTTAATTTCCATGATTATTTAGGTGGAATTCAGATTAGAATCGAGTTTTAAGTCCAAGAATCTCACCTCCAAGTGATTCCCCTTGAATCCCTCTTCAATCTCCTTCAAAAAGCTCCAAAAATGACCAACAATGGAAGAAATAAACCTCACCTTCGCGGACAAGACGACCTTTTAAAATTTCTGCCCAGGCCTAATTTCCCTCTTCGCGAACGCGGTCAACGACTCGCGTTCACGAAGCACAAAAATTCCGTTGACTAAAACTCTTCTTCGCGAATGCGATCCCACCATCGCGAACGCGATGCCTCAGCCTCACCAACCTACGCGAACGCGACCAACCCTCTCGCGAACGCGATGCTTACTAATCCGGCCCTTCGCGAATGCGGAACTCCCCTTCGCAAATGTGAAGGACAAACCTGACGCCTCCCTTCCTGACCCTTCACGAATACGAGGGTCCACTCACGAACGCGAAGACCAAAATACCTGCAATGGCTGAAACTATTTTCTGCAATTTTTCTTAACTTAAAATGATCCGTTCAACCCTCCGAAACTCACTCGAGGCCCCCGGGACCTCAACCAAAGGCACAAACATATCCTAATACCTTATCCAAACTTGTTCCAATCTTCAAAACACCTCAAACAACATCAAATCAACCAAAACACATCGGATTGAAGCCAAACTTTCTAAAATCTTCCGAATTCCGCTTTTGATAAAAAAACCAACCAAACCACGTCTGAATGACCTGAAATTTTGCACACACATCCCAAATAACACAATAGAACTACTGCAACTCTCGAAATTCCATTCCGACCCCAATATCAAAATCTCGCCTACCAACCGGAAATCGCCAAAATATCAATTTCGCCAATTCAATCCTAAATCTACTCCGAACCTCCAAAATCATTCTGATCGCGCTCCTAAGTCATAAATCACCTCCCGAAGCTAACCGAACCATCGGAACTCACATCTAATCCCTCTAACACATAAGTCAATATTCGGTTGACTTTTTCAACTTAAACTTCCTTAAAAGAGACTAAGTGTCTCAAACCTTACCAAAATTATTCCGGATTCGATCTGACCAACCCGATACCATAAAACACGAATAAAAATGCAATAAGAAGCAGAAATGAGGGAAACGGAGCGGTAACTCATGAGACGACTGGCCGGGTCGTCACATCTTCCCCAATTTAAACAAGCGTTCGTCCTTGAAAGAGTCAAGAAACATACCTGAAGCCTCAAACATGTAAGGATATCTGCTCCGCATCTCCTGATCGGTCTCCCAGGTAGCCTCCTCCACGGGCCGACCTCTCCATTGCACTTTCAATGAAGCTATATCCTTTGACCTCAACTTTTGAACCTAACAACTCAAAATAGTTACTGGCTCCACATCATAGGTCAAATCATCGTCCAACTGAACCGTGCTAAAATCCAGAACATGAGACAGATGTCACGACCCGGATTTCCCACCCTCGAGAGTCGTGATGGCGCCTACTAATGAGATCTAGGCAAGCCAATCCTTAACTACTTACATCGTTAACAATTACTTCATTTAACAATTATCGGCGATAGCATGAATGCAACGGAATTAAATAAATATGTGGAAGACTTAAATTTAAAGAAAACTGAACAATAATGCGAGAATCAACATATGCCTCCACCCAAGAACTGGTGTCACATTACTTACGAACTTCTAAGAGTGCTAAATACAACCGTTTGAAAGAAAATATAAACTGTTTGTCTCGAATATGTGAGATAACAGACAGAAATAAAAGATAGAAGAGACGCTGGGCCTGCGAACGCCTGCAAGGCTACCTCAGTGTCTCACTAGACTGAAGGCTGGCTCCCGCGCTACTGCTGCTGTCCAAAACCTGGATCTGGGCAAAATAGCACAAAGTGTAGTATCAGCACAACCGGCCCCATGTGCTGGTAAGTGTCTGGCCTAACCCTGGCGAGAGAGTGACGAGGCTAGGACCAGACTCCAGATAAACCTGTACAGTTATATAATATATGGCGGAAAAGTAAACAAGTAATAAGCAGTTAAAGCTGGGGAAGGGGAACATGCTTCGGGGATAGCAGTTAAAAGGATAACAGGGAATAATAAGGAAGCTAGCACTATAACTTCTATCACAAATGAAGAAAATAAAGGCAACTTTCACTTTCAGTTTCCTCTTGTTGCAGGCGTGCAACCCGATCCCATTTCTCATATCTCGTGGTAGGCATACCACCCGCTCCCATTTCATTCTATCTTGTGGTAGGCGTACCACCCGCTCCCATTTCATTATATCTCGTGGTAGGCGTACCACCCGCTCCCATTTCATAATATCTTGTGGTAGGCGTACCACCCGGTCCCATTTTCATAATATCTTGTGGTAGGCGTACCACCCGCTACCATTTCCTAATATCTTGTGGTAGGCGTACCACCCGCTCCCATTTCATAATATCTTGTGGTAGGCGTACCACCCGCTCCCATTTCATAATATCTTGTGGCAGGCGTACCACCCGCTCCTATTTCAATTCACCACACAATCACAAGAAATCCCGGCAAGGGAACATAAGTAGTATAATAACTTCCCGACAGGGGAACATAAGTAATATAATAACTTCCCGACAAGGGAACAAGGATATCGAAATAGTCATCCCGGCAAGGGAGAATCAGCTATAACCAATCTCAATTTGCTAGTACTCAGTTCAATTAATGGAAATACTTAATCATAGAGGATCATTAATTAAAGTAACTTGTCACGACCCGAATTTTCCACCCTCGGGAGTCGTTATAGAGCCTACTAATGAGAGCTAGGCAAGCCAATCCTTAACTGCTTACATCGTTAACAATTACTTCTTTTAAAAATTATCGGCGATAGCATGAACACAACGGAATTAAATAAATATGCGGAAGACTTAAATTTAAAGAAAATTGAACAATAATACGAGAATCAACATATGCCTCCACCCAAGAACTGGTGTCACATTACTCACGAACTTCTAAGAGTGCTAAATACAACCGTTTGAAAGAAAATATAAACTGTTTGTCTCGAATATGTGAGATAACAGACGGAAATAAAAGATAGAGGAGACGCCGGGCCTACGAATGCCTGCAAGGCTACCTCAGTGTCTCACTGGACTGAAGGCTGGCTCCCGCGCTACTGCTGTTGTCCAAAACCTGGATCTGTGCAAAAAAGCACAAAGCGTAGTATCAGCACAACCGACCCCATGTGCTGGTAAGTGTATGTCCTAACCCCGACGAGGTAGTGACGAGGCTAGGACTAGACTCCAGATAAACCTGTACAGTTATATAATATATGGTGGAAAAGTAAAAAAGTAATAAGTAGTTAAAGCTGGGGAAGGGGAACATGCTTCGGTGATAGCAGTTAAAAGGATTAACAGGGAATAATAAGGAAGCTAGCACTATAACTTCTATCACAAATGAAGAAAATAAAGGCAAGTTTCACTTTCAGTTTCCACTTGTTGCAGGCGTGCAACTCGATCTCATTTCTCATATCTCGTGGTAGGCGTACCACCCGCTCCCATTTCATTCTATCTTGTGGTAGGCGTAGCACCCGCTCCCATTTCATTATATCTCGTGGTAGGCGTACCACCCGCTCCCATTTCATAATATCTTGTGGTAGGCATACCACCCACTCCCATTTCATAATATCCTGTGGTAGGCGTACCACCCGCTCCCATTTCCTAATATCTTGTGGTAGGCGTACCACCCGCTCCCATTTCATAATATCTTGTGGTAGGCGTACCACCCGCTCCTATTTCATAATATCTTGTGATAGGCGTACCACCCGTTCCCTTTTCAATTCACCACACAATCACAAGAAATCTCGGCAAGGGAACATAAGTAGTATAATAACTTCCCGGCAAGGGAACATAAGTAATATAATAACTTCCCGGTAAGGGAACAAGGATATCGAAATAGTCATCCCGACAAGGGAGAATCAGCTATAACCAATCTCAATTTGCTAGTACTCAGTTCAATTAATGGAAATACTTAATCATAGAGGATCATTAATTAAAGTATACAAGGTGTCATTCAAAAACACAACAATTTTCTAGATAAGACCCACGCTTATGCTTGACACCAACATATAGATACTCGTCACCATGCCTATACGTCGTACTCAACAAGAAGCAAGTAGCAATTATGACCCAACTCCTAATCCCTCAAGCTAGGGTTAAACCAAACCCGATTACCCATTCCCCCACAAATTCAAATATATGGTTTGTTTTGAAATCAGACCTCAAATTGAGGTCCAAATCCCCAATTTTTGAAAAAACCTAGGTTCTACTCAAATCACCCAATTTCCCCATGAAAATCTTTGATTTAAAGTTGAAATCATGTTAAAAGATGTTAAGAATTGAAGAAAATAAGTTAGAAATCACTTACTAATTGTTTTGGAGAAGAAAAGTTGTTTGGAAAATCGCCTCTTATGTTTTGGGGTTTTGAAAAGTGTAAAATAACTGAAATTCACGTGTATTTATACCCCTCCGAAGTCCCCACCGCGGACCGCGCAAGAAGGACCGCGACCGCACAGGCTTCCTGAAGGCATGCGGATCTATGCCCCGCGTGGACCGTGCAAGTCCGACCGTGGCCGCGCAGCACCCACCGCGGACCGCGGCCGCACATGTTTCCTCGCGAGCCGCGCCAAAGGGTTCAGAGGCCTGCAATATTTCTCTGAACCTGCAACATCTGATATTTTTAAGCCTAAGGCATCCCGAAACCTACTAGAAACTCACCGAGCCCTTGAATCTCTAAACCAAGCATGCACACTACCTCAAAACACCCTACGAACATATTCGTGTCATCACATCACCAATATAACGTCATGAACATCGAATTGGATCTTAAGATCCATGAAATTCCTCATATTTCCTTTTAAACATCAATTTTCCAATTAGGGTCCAGATCACGTCAAACGACGTTCGTTTTCTTTTACCAAACTTTACAGGAGTGATTCAAAACATATATAAGACTTGTACCGGGTGCCGGAACCAAAATACCGGCCCAATACCATTACTTTCACATCAGTTTTCATTTCACTTTTCTTTAAACATTTTTAGAAAATAATTTCAATTAAAAATTCATAACTCGGGCATGCGACCTCAGAATTCGATTTCGGGCATATGCTCACGTCCCATATTTTCCTACGAACCCTCCGGGACCATCAAATCACGGGTCCGGGTCCGTTTACCCAAAATATTGACTGGAGTTAAACCTATTCATTTCGAGGTAAAAACTTAGAAATTTTCACAAGATTTCACGTTTAAGCTTCTCGACTACGCGCCCGGACTGTGCACACAAATCGAGGCAACTCTATATGAGGTTTTCAAGGCCTCGGAGATAGATTTCAATTAGAAACAGGTGATGACCTCTTTGGGTCGTCACATTCTCCACCTTTAAAACAACTGTTCGTCCTCGAACGGATAGAAGAAGGAAGTACCTGAGTCGGGGGAAAAGATGAGGATAACGGTCCCGCCTATCGGACTCGTACTCCCAGGTCGATGCCTCAGGAGGCTGACCTCTCCACCAAACACGAACCGAAGGAAAACTCTTCGACCTCAGCTGGTGAACCTGTCGGTATAGAATAGCCACCGGCTCCTCCTCATATGACAAATCCTTGTCCAACTGGATAGTGCTGAAATCTAACACGTGGGATGGATCGCCGTGATATTTCCGAAGCATGGACACATGAAACACTGGATGTACGGTTGATAAGCTAGGCGACAATGCAGGTCTATAAGCTACCTCTCCCACTAGATCAAGGATCTCAAATGGACCATTGAACCTTGGGCTAAGCTTGCCTTCCTTCCCGAATCTCATCACGCCCTTCATAGGTGACACTCGGAGCAATACCCGCTCACCAACCATAAAAGCCACATCTCGAACCTTACGATCTGCATAGCTCTTTGCCTGGACTGAGCTATACGAAGCCTATCCTGAATGATCCTGACCTTGTCCAAGGCCTCCTGAACCAAATCTGTACCCAACAACCGAGCCTCTCCTGGCTCAAACCATCCAATCGGAGATCGACACCGCCTACCATATAGAGCCTCATAAGAAGCCATCTGGATACTCGACTGGTAGCTGTTGTTGTAGGCAAACTCTGCTAAAGGCAACAACTGATCCCACGAACCTCCAAAGTCAATAACACAAGCTCGGAGCATATCCTCCAATATCTGAATAGTCCGCTCGGACTGTCCATCCGTCTGAGGATGAAATGCTGTACTCAACCCAACCTGGGTGCCTAACCCTCGCTGAACTGCTCTCCAGAAATGCGAGGTGAACTGCGTACCTCGGTCCGAAATGATAGATACCGGTACACCATGAAGATGAACAACCTCCCGGATAAAGATCTCAGCTAAACTCTCGGATGAATAGGAGACTGCCGCAGGAATGAAATGCGCTGACTTGGTCAGCCTATCAACAATGACCCAAACTGTATCAAACTTCTTCCGGGTCAACGGAAGTCCAGTAACGAAGTCCATAGTGATTCTCTCCCACTTCCACTCGTGAAGCTCAATCCTCTGAAATAAACCACCAGGCCTCTGATGCTTATACTTAACCTGCTGACAATTCATACACCGAGCCACATAGGCAACGATATACTTCTTCATTCTATACCACCAATAATGTTGCCTCAAATCCCGATACATCTTCGTGGCACCCGGATGGATAGAGTACCGGGAACTATGGGCCTCCTCTAAAATCAACTCTCGAAACGCATCCACATTAGGCACACAAACTCAACCCTGCAATCTCAGAACTCCATCATCACCTAAGGTAACCTGCTTGGCACCCCCACACTGCATCGTGTCTCTAAGGACACACAAGTGGGGATCATCAAACTGCCGATCACGGATACGCTCTAATAACGAAGAACGAGTGACCGTGCAAGCTAATACTCGACTAGGCTTAGAAATATCCAACCTCACAAATCGATTGGCCAAAGCCTGAACATCCAAAGCAAGCGGCCTCTCACCGACTGGAATGTAAGCAAGATTGCCTATACTGGTTGACTTTCTACTCAAAGCATCGGCCACCATGTTGGCCTTTCCCGGGTGATATAGGATAGTGATGTCATAATCTTTCAACAACTTCACACACCTTCTCTGCCTCAAATTCAACTCCTTTTGATTGAACAAATACTGAAGACTCTTATGATTCATGAACACCTCACATGCCACGCCATATAGATAGTGCCTCCAAATCTTCAATGCGTGGACAATGGCTGCCAACTCCAAATCATGCATTGGATAGTTCTTCTCATGAAACTTCAACTGCCTCGAAGCATAGGCAATGACCTTGCCATCCTGCATCAACACTGCACCAAGTCCAATGCGAGATGCATCACAATAAACACTGTAAGGCCCTGAACCTGTGGGCAAAACTAACATCGGCACCGTAGTCAGGGCTGTCTTGAGACTCTGAAAGATCACCTCACACTCGTCCGACCATCTGAACTAGGCACCCTTCTGGGTCAACCTGGTCATCGGGGCTGCAATAGATGAGAACCCCTCTACGAACCGACGATAGTAGCCTGCCAATCCAAAGAAACTCTGAATCTCTATAGTTGATGCTGGTCTAGGCCAGTTCTTGACTGCCTCATTCTTCTTTGGATCAACCTGAATACCCTCTGCTGATACAACGTGACCCAAGAATGCCACCGAACTCAACCAAAACTCACACTTCGAGAACTTAGCATATAACTGACTGCCCTTCAAAGTCTGAAGAACCACTCTGAGGTGTTGCTCGTGCTCCTCCTGGTTGCGGGAATATATCAGGATATCATCAATAAAGACTATCACGAACAAGTCCAAATTTAGGCTTGAACACTCGGTTTATCAACTCCATAAATGCTGCTGGGGCATTGGTCAACCTGAATGACTTAACCAAGAACTAATAATGCCCGTACCAAGTGCGGAATGCTGTCTTAAGGACATCGGATGCCCTAATCCTCAACTGATGGTAGCCAGATCTCAAGTCAATCCTTGAAAATACCTTGGCACCCTGAAGCTGGTCGAACAAATCATCAATCCTCTGCAGTTGATACTTATTCTTGATCGTAACCTTGTTCAATTGCCGGTAATCAATGCACATTCTCATCGACCCATCCTTTTTCTTCACAAACAACACCGGCGCACCCCAAGGCAAAATGTTGGGTCTAATGAAACCCTTCTCAAGTAAATCCTGCAACTGTTCCTTTAACTCTTTCAACTCCGGCGGGGCCATGCGATACGGCAGGATAGAAATGGGCTAGGTGCCCGGAGTCAAATCAATGCAAAAGTCGATATCCCTGTCGGGAGGCATACCCGGCAGGTCTGAAGGAAAAACCTCAGGAAACTCCCGAACAATGTGTACAAAATCAATAGAAGGGACCTCCACACTAGAATCGCGAACATAAGCCAAATAGTCCAAACACCCCTTCTCGACCATACGCCGAGCCTTCACATAAGAGATAACACTACGGGTAGAATGACCAGGGGTCCCTCTCCACTCTAAACGGGGCAAACCCGGTAGGACTAAGGTCACGGTCTTGGCATGAAAATCCAAGATAGCATGGTATGGGGATAACCAATCTATTCCCAATATAACATCAAAATCGACCATGTCTAAAAGCACTAAATCGACACGGGTCTCAAGACCCCAAACACTACAATACAAGAACGATGAACTCGATCAACCATAATAGAATCACCCACCGGTGTAGACACCTAAACAGGAATACTCAATGAATTACTTGGCATGACCAGGTACGGGGCAAAATAAGATGACACGTACGAATACGTAGACCCTGGATTAAATAGCACTGAAGCATCTCTATCACAAACCAGTATAGTACCTGTAATGACTGCATCTGAAGACTCAGCCTCGGGCCTGGCTGGAAGTGCATAACATCGGGGCTAGGCCCCACCACCCTGAACTGCCTCTTTGACCTCCACCTCTGGCAGTTTGAGATCCACCTCTAGGACCTCTACCTCCACCTCCAACACCTCTTCCCCCGCCTCTAGCTGGCTGGGCAGGCTGTGGGACATCTGGTGCATGTACCATAGCACGAGAACCCTGATGCGGAGAACTGCTCGAAGCTCGAGGGCAATACCTAGCAATATGCCTTGTGTCGCCACAAGTAAAACAAGCCCTCGACCTGGGGCAGATGACCCTAGAAACTCTAAAGCGGCGATGCACTGATAGGTGTTGATGGTGCATCATAAGGCTGCTGATCAGAATAGTGCGTATGAGAACCACAACCACCTGAAGTACCATGGGAGACTTGAAGAGCTGACTGAAAGGGCCTAGGAGGATGACCTCCACCATATGAATCTCTACCTCCAAACGAGGTACCACTGAATTTGCCCGAATGGCGAGGCCTCTTATCCGACCCATGACCACCTCCCTATGACAGAACCATCTCAACTCTACGGGCCACATTGGCCGCCTCCTGAAATGTAATCTCACTCCCGGCCTCCTTGTCCATCTGAAGACGAATCGGCTGAATAAGACCATCAATAAACCTCCTCAACCCCTCTCTCTCGGTGGGAAGTATGACAAGAGCATGGCGAGCTAGATCGATGAACCTGGTCTCATAATGAGTGACCATCATGGAACCTTGCTGAAGGCGCTCAAACTGCCTCCGACAGGCTTCTCTCTGTGTCACGGGGAGAAACTTCTCCAGAAACAACACTGAAAACTGCGCCCATGTCAAGGATAGCGATCCGACTGGTCTCGCTAAGCAATAATCCCTCTACCAAGTTTTGGCGGATCCAGATAAGCGAAATGCAGCAAAATCGACCACATTGGTCTCAATAATGCCCATGTTCCTGAGAACCTCATGGCAGCTGTATAGGAAATCCTGGGGATCCTCAGAAGAAGCTCCACTGAAAGTAGTAGTGAAGAGCTTGGTGAATCTGTCCAGTCTCTACAAAGCATCGGCGGACATAGCCTCTCTATTGTCGATCTGAGACCCTACACCCGGCTGAACTTCCACCACTGGCTGAACCGCTGGAACCTGAATCCGGGGAGCTACCTGCTCCGGAGTGCGAGTACCGGGAGTTTGAGCCCCTCCTCTAGCCTGAGAAGTGGCTGGTTCTACTGGAAGCAAACCTGCTCGGGTGACACTCTCTATAAGGCCCACCAATCAAACCAGAGCGACCTGAAGAACTGGGGTAGCGATAAACCCCTCTGGGACCTGAGTTGGGCCCACCAGAACTGTTGGGGCTGGAGACTCTTCCTCAAAATCAACCTGAGGCTCCGCCACTGGTGCTGCTGCTTGGGGTTGAGCTTTGCCCCTACCAAGGCCACTAGTAAGGCCTCAGCCTCACCCTCTGCCCCTAGTGGAAGCTACTACAGGGGGCTCGGGCTGCTGAGCGGTAGATAAGGAGGTGCGTGTTCTTGCCATCTATGAAGAACAAAGTAGAAGTTCATTTAGCATTTGAGGATAAATACAGACGTCTCCGTACCGATCCCTCAGACTCTACTGAGCTTCTCCGTGAGTTGTGAGACCTATGTAACCTAGAGCTCTGATACCAACTTGTCACGACCCAGATTTTCCACCCTCGGGAGTCGTGATGGCACCTACTAATGAGAGCTAGGCAAGCCAATCCTTAACTGCTTACATCGTTAACAATTACTTCTTTTAACAATTATCGGCGATAGCATGAACGCAACGGAATTAAATAAATATGCGAAAGACTTAAATTTAAAGAAAACTGAACAATAATGCGAGAATCAACATATGCCTCCACCCAAGAACTGGTGTCACATTACTTACGAACTTCTAAGAGTGCTAAATACAACCGTTTGAAAGAAAATATAAACTGTTTGTCTCGAATATGTGAGATAACAGACAGAAATAAAAGATAGAAGAGACGCTGGGCCTGCGAACGCCTGCAAGGCTACCTCAGTGTCTCACTAGACTGAAGGCTGGCTCCCGCGCTACTACTGCTGTCCAAAACCTGGATCTGGGCAAAATAGCACAAAGTGTAGTATCAGCACAACCGGCCCCATGTGCTGGTAAGTGTCTGGCCTAACCCCGGCGAGGTAGTGACGAGGCTAGGACCAGACTCCAGATAAACCTGTACAGTTATATAATATATGGTGGAAAAGTAAACAAGTAATAAGCGGTTAAAGCTGGGGAAGGGGAACATGCTTCGGGGATAGCAGTTAAAAGGATTAACAGGGAATAATAAAGAAGTTAGCACTATAACTTCTATCACAAATGAAGAAAATAAAGGCAATTTTCACTTTCAGTTTCCTCTTGTTGCAGGCGTGCAACCTGATCCCATTTCTCATATCTCGTGGTAGGCTTACCACACGCTCCCATTTCATTCTATCTTGTGGTAGGCGTAGCACCCGCTCCCATTTCATTATATCTCGTGGTAGGCGTACCACCCGCTCCCATTTCATAATATCTTGTGGTAGGCATACCACCCGCTCCCATTTCATAATATCCTGTGGTAGGCGTACCACCCGCTCCCATTTCCTAATATCTTGTGGTAGGCGTACCACCCGCTCCCATTTCATAATATCTTGTGGTAGGCGTACCACCCGCTCCCATTTCAATTCACCATACAATCACAAGAAATCTCGGTAAGGGAATATAAGTAGTATAATAACTTCCCGGCAAAGGAACATAAGTAATATAATAACTTCCTGGCAAGGGAACAAGGATATCGAAATAGTCATCCCGGCAAGGGAGAATTAGCTATAACCAATCTCAATTTGCTAGTACTCAGTTCAATTAATGGAAATACTTAATCATAGAGGATCATTAATTAAAAGTAACTTGCCAAGACTCAGATTTTCCACCCTCGGGAGTCGTGATGGCGCCTACTAATGAGAGTTAGGCAAACTAATCCTTAACTGCTTACATCGTTAACAATTACTTCTTTTAACAATTATTGGTGATAGCATGAACGCAATGGAATTAAATAAATATGCGGAAGACTTAAATTTAAAGAAAACTGAACAATAATGCGAGAATCAACATATGCCTCCACCCAAGAACTGGTGTCACATTACTCACGAACTTCTAAGAGTGCTAAATACAACCGTTTGAAAGAAAATATAAACTGTTTGTCTCGAATATGTGAGATAACAGACGGAAATAAAAGATAGAGGAGACGCCGGGCTTGCGAACGCCTGCAAGGTTACCTCAGTGTCTCACTGGACTGAAGGCTGGCTCCCGCGCTACTGCTGCTTTCCAAAACCTGGATCTGTGCAAAAAAGCACAAAGCGTAGTATCAGCACAACCGGCCCCATGTGCTGGTAAGTGTCTGGCCTAACCCCGGCAAGGTAGTGACGAGGCTAGGACCAGAGTCCAGATAAACCTGTACAGTTATATAATATATGGTGGAAAAGTAAACAAGTAATAAGCAGTTAATGCTGGGGAAGAGGAACATGCTTCGGGGATAGCAGTTAAAAGGATTAACAGGGAATAATAAGGAAGCTAGCACTATAACTTCTATCATAAATGAAGAAAATAAAGGCAACTTTCACTTTCAGTTTCCACTTGTTGCAGGCGTGCAACCCGATCCCATTTCTCATATCTCGTGGTAGGCGTACCACCCGCTCCCATTTCATTCTATCTTGTGGTAGGCGTACCACCTGCTCCCATTTCATTATATCTTATGGTAGGCGTACCACCCGCTCCCATTTCCTAATATCTTGTGGTAGGGGTACCACCCGCTCCCATTTCATAATATTTTGTGGTAGGCGTACCACCCGCTCCCATTTCCTAATATCTTGTGGTAGGCGTACCACCCGCTCCCATTTCATTTCACCACACAATCACAAGAAATCCCGGCAAGGGAACATAAGTAGTATAATAACTTCCCGGCAAGGGAACATAAGTAATATAATAACTTCTCGGCAAGGGAACAAGGATATTGAAATAGTCATCCCGGCAAGGGAGAATTAGCTATAATCAATCTCAATTTGCTAGTACTCAGTTCAATTAATGGAAATACTTAATCATAGAGGATCATTAATTAAAGTATACAAGGTGTCATTCAAAAACACAACAATTTTCAAGTTAAGACCCACGGTCATGCTTGACACCAACGTATAGATACTCGTCACCATGCCAATACGTCGTACTCAACAAGAAGCAAGTAGAAATTATGACCCAACTCCTAATCCCTCAAGCTAGGGTTAAACCAAACACTTACCTCGATGCCTTGAACACCACTCAAGTCTCAATTATAGCTTTACCTCTTGATTCCACCACCAATCCGCTCGAATCTAGTCATAAGTTACTTAATCACATTAATAAATGCTAAATGAATCAACCCCAATGCATGAAAATGAGTTTTCCAAAGTCTTACCCAAAAGTCAAAAATGACCCCCGGGCACACGTGGTCGAAACCCGAGGTTCGGGCCAAAACCCGATTACCCATTCCCCCACAAATTCAAATATATGGTTTGTTTTGAAATTGGACCTCAAATTGAGGTCCAAATCCCCAATTTTTGAAAAAAATCTAGGTTCTAATCAAATCACCCAATTTCCCCATGAAAATCTTTGATTTGAAGTTGAAATCATGTTAAAAGATGTTAAGAAGTGAAGAAAATATGTTAGAAATCACTTACTAATCGTTTTGGAGAAGAAAAGTTGTTTGGAAAATCGCCTCTTATGTTTTGGGGTTTTGAAAAGTGTAAAATAACTGAAATTCACGTGTATTTATACCCCTCCGAAGTCCCCACCGCGGACCGTGCAAGAAGGACCGCGGCCGCACAGGCTTCCTGAAGGCCTGCGGATCTATGCCCCGTGCGGACCGCGCAAGGCCGACCGCGGCCGCACAGCACCCACCGCGGACCGCGCAAAGGCGACCGCGGCCGCACGCGTTTCCTCGCGGGCCGCGCCAAAGGGTTCAGAGGCCTGCAATATTTCTCTGAACCTGCAACATCTGATCTTTTTAAGCCTAAGGCATCCCTAAACCTACTAGAAACTCACCGAGCCCTCAAAACTCTAAACCACGCATGCACACTACCTCAAAACACCCTACGAACATATTCGTGTGATCACATCACCAATATAACGTCATGAACATCGAATTGAACCTCAAGATCCATGAAATTCCTCAGATTTCCTTTTAAACATCAATTTTCCAATTAGGGTCCAGATCACGTCAAACGACGTCCGTTTTCTTTTACCAAATTTTACAGGAGTGATTCAAAATATATATATATATATATATAAGACCTGTACCGGGCACCGGAACCAAAATACGGGCCCGATACCATTACTTTCACATCAATTTTCATTTCACTTTTCTTTAAACATTTTCAGAAAACAATTTTACTTAAAAATTCATAACTCGGGCATGGGACCTCGGAATTCGATTTCGGGCATACGCCCACGTCCCATATTTTCCTGCGGACCCTCTGGGACCGTCAAATCACGGGTCCGGGTCCGTTTACCCAAAATGTTGACCGGAGTCAAACTTATTCATTTCGAGGTAAAAACTTAGAAATTTTCACAAGATTTCACGTTTATGCTTTTCGGCTACGCGCCCGGACTGCACACACAAATCGAGGCAACTCTAAATGAGCTTTTCAAGGCCTCAGAGACAGATTTCAATTAGAAACAGGTGATGACCCCTTTGGGTCGTCCCAACAAATCCCCAATATACTTCTGGAGCATAGAAACATGAAATACCGGATCCTCCGAAGCACCTCCCCAATCCTCCGAAGCACCTCAAAAGGTCCAATGAACCGCGAACTCAATTTCCTTTCTTACCAAATCTCATAACACCTTTCATGGGCGAAACCTTCAACAGAACCTTCTCACCAACCATGTAGGACATATCTCGATCCTTCTTGTCAGCATAACTCTTTTGCCTCGACTACGCTGTACGAAGCCTCTCCTGAATCACCTTCACCTTCTCTAAATCATCCTGCACCAAATCAGTTCCCAATAGTCTAGCCTCACCAGGCTCGAACCAACCAACTGGAGACCTACACCGCCTCCCATACAAAGCCTCATACGGAGCCCTCTGAATACTCGACTGGTGGCTATTGTTATAGGCAAACTCTGCAAGCGGTAGAAACTGATCCCATGACCCTCCAAAATCAGTGACATAAGCACACAACATGTCCTCCAATATCTGAATAGTGCGTTCGGACTGCCCATCCGTTTGAGGGTGAAAAGTTATGCTCAACTCAAGCTGAGTACCTAACTTTCGCTGCATAGACCTCCAAAACTGCGAAGTAAACTGAGTGCCCCTATCTAAAATGATGGAAACTGGGACACCATGCAACCGAACAATCTCCCGAATATAGATCTCTGCCAACCGCTCTGAAGAATAGGTAGTACACACAGGAATGAAGTGCACGGACTTGGTCAGCCAATCCATAATCACCCAAATAGCACCAAACTTCCTCAAAGTCTGTGGAAGTTCAAACAACAAAGTCCATAGTGATTCTTTCCCACTTCCACTCGGGAATATCCATCTGCTGAAGCAAGCCACCCGGTCTCTGATGCTCATATTTCACTTGCTGACAATTGAGACACCGAGCTACAAATCCCACAATATCTTTCTTCATTCTTCTCCACCAATAGTGCTACCTCAAATCCTGATACATCTTCGCGGCACTCGGATGAATAGAATACCGAGAGCTATGGACCTCCTCCAAAATCAGCTCCTAAAGCCCATCCATATTGGGCACACAAATCCTGCCCTGCATCCTTAGCACCCTATCATCACCAGTGGTCACATTTCTGGCATCATCATGCTGAACTCTGTCCTTAAGGACAAGCAAATACGGATCATCATATTGGCACTCTCTGATGCAATCATATAAGGAAGACCGAGAAACCACACAAGCGAATACCTGACTGGGCTCCGGAATATCCAACCTCATGAACCGATTGGCCAAGTCCTGAATATCAACTACAAGAGGTCTCTCCCCAACTGGAATATATGCCAAACACCCCATACTCATCGCCTTTTGGCTCAAGGCATCGGCCACCACATTGGCCTTTCCCAGATGGTACAATATAGTGATATCATAATCCTTAAGCAATTCCAACCATCTCCGCTGCCTCAAATTAAGATCCTTCTGTTTGAACAAGTGTTGGAGGCTACGATGATCAGTAAACACCTCACAAGACACACCATATAAGTAATGCCTCCAAATCTTCAATGCGCGAACTATGGTAGCCAACTCCAAATCATGAACAGGGTAGTTCTTCTCATGTGGTTTCAACTGACGAGAAGCATAAGAAATAACCCTACCTACCTGCACCAATACATAACCAATGACAACTCTCGAAGCATCATAATACACAGTATATGAACCTGAAGCTGATTGCAAAACTAACACTGGAGTTGTGGTCAAAGCTGTCTTGAGCTTTCGAAAGCTCTCCTCACACTCGTCCGACCATACATATGAAGCACCCTTCTGAGTCAACTTGGTCAAGGGCGAAGCGATAGATGAGAATCCCTGAATAAAATGGCGATAATAACCCGCCAAACCAAGAAAGCTGCAAATCTCTGTGGCTGAGGACGGTCTGGGCCAACTTTGAACCGCCTCTATCTTCTTCAGATCAACCTGAATAGCCTCACTGGACACCACGTGCCCCAAGAAATCCACTAAATTGAGCCAAAACTCACACTTGGAGAATTTTGCATAAAGATTCTCCTCCCTCAATCTCTGCAACACAACTCTCAAATGCTCTGCGAGCTCCTCCTGACTATGCGAATACACCAGAATATCATCCATGAAGACTATGGCAAACGAGTCAAGATAAGGCCGAAACACACTGTTCATCAAATGCATGAATGCTGCTGGGGCATTAGTCAGCCCAAAAGACATCACCATGAACTCATAATGACCATATCTGGTCCTGAAAGCTATCTTGAGAATATCCGAGTCCCTGATCTTCAACTGGTGATAACCTGAACGGATATCAATCTTGGAGAACACTCTCGCTCCCTGAATCTGGTCGAATAAATCATCAATGCGAGGTAAAGGATACTTGTTCTTAATTGTTACCTTATTCAATTGCCTATAATCAATGCACATTCTCATAGTGCCATCCTTCTTCTTCACGAATAGAACCTGCATACCCCAAGGTGACACACTAGGCCGAATGAACCCTTTATCAAGGAGTTCCTGAAGTTGCTCCTTTATTTCTTTCAAATCCGCTGGTGCCATACGATATGGAGGAATAGAAATAGGCTGAGTGCCCGGCACCAGGTCAATACCAAAATCAATATCCCTGTCCGGTGGTATGTCTGGCAGGTCTACAGAAAACACATCAGGAAAATCCCTCACAACTGGAACATAATCAATACTGGGAGTCTCAGCACCGGCATCCCTCACAAAGGCTAGATACGAAAGACAACCCTTCACAACCATACACTGGGCTTTCAAGAATGAGATCACTCTACTGGGAACATAATCAGTCACACCTCGCCACTCGATCCGTGGCACACCCTGTATAACCAATGTGACTGTCTTAGCATGATAGTCTAGAATAGCACGACACAGAGATAACCAATCCATGCCCAAAATGACATTGAAATCCACCATACACAATAATAAAAGATCCACAAACAGGTCTCCAGACCCCCAATAGTCACCACACACGACCGGTACACATGGTCTACAACAATAGTATCGCCCACCGAGGTAGATACATGCATAGGTGAAGCAAGAAACTCACGGGGCGTACCCAAATAATGAGCAAAGTATGATGACACATAAGAAAAAGGTGGAATCGGGATCAAATAATACAGAGGCATCTCTGTGGAAAACTGAAGCAATACCTCTAATAACAACATCTGAAGCAATAGCATCGCGTCTGCCTGGAAGTGCATAGAAACAGGCCTGACCGCCACCTAATCGACCTCCCCCTTTGGGGCGACCCCTAGCTGACTGACCTCCACCCCTAGCTGGCTGGGCGGGTGGTGGTGAAGTAATTGGCATTGAAGTCGATGATTGACCCCTCTGCTGAGATAAACTCGCAAGATGACGAGGGCACTGCCTCCACATATGATCCATCTCACCACACTCATAACAACTCCCAGGTGCTGGAGAAGGGGACTGAATGGAACCCCTCACACCGGAGTGACTAGCAGATACACTCGGCATAGAAGAGCCCTGGACTGATGGAGCACGGGATGAACTCTGAGCTGGAAGTGCACTAAGTGATGACTGGCCCTAATGAGAACTGTGAGAACCATGACCTGATGACGCCCCACGATAACCTAGGCGAGATGGCTGAGCATGCCTGAATGGACGACCTCTACCGAGCTGAAACTGACCTCTCGAAGGAGTACCACTGTAACTACCAGATCCTCGAGACCTCTTGGCCTCCCTCTCCTCGCGCTCCTGGCGATGAATAGACTCAATCTCTCGAGAAATGTCTACAACCTCCTCAAAGGTAGCACCAATCGCCCTCTCCCTGGTCATGAGGATACGAAGCTGATAAGTGAGGCCATCAACAAACCTCTTAATCCTCTCTCTATCTGTCAGAACCATCTAAATAGCATGACGAGCTAACTCGAAGAACCTCATCTCGTAATGCGTCACAGTCATCTCTCCCTGACGCAACCACTCAAACTTCCTATGCATCTCCTCTCTGCAGGACTGCGGCACATACTTCTCCAGAAAGAGAACGGAGAACTACTACTAGGTAAGGGGTGTTGCACCAATAGGCCTACGCCTCTCAAAAGCCTCCCACCAAGTAAAGGCAGCTCCAGAAAACTGATAAGTAGTGAAAGCGACCCCGCTGGTCTCCAGAATACCCGTTGTATGAAGCATCCTCTAGCACTTATTTAAGAAACCCTAGGCATCCTTGCCCTCTGCACCACTGAAGGTCGGAGGCTGCAGTCTACCAAACCTCTCCACTACGCTACTTATACTTCGGCATAGCAGGAACTACATAGTCTTGAGTAGCTGCATCCGGCTGGGCTAGACGTGCCCCCGGCGTCTGAAGTCCCTGCACGACCTGCTCAGGTGTGCGAGCGGCGTGAGTCTGATTACCTCCCTCGGCCTAAGAAGTAAATACGGCTGTAGCTGCTGAAACCGCCTGAGCTAGGATAGTGCAAACTGATAAGATCTGAGCCAAGGCCTCCTGAAGACCCAGAATCACAATGGGCATAGCTGGTGCCTGAGCTGGTGCTGTTGGAGCGTCCATAACTGGGACCTGATCCTGACCTGGGGCAGCTGGTGGGTTTGCAGGTGCTGCCCTAGATGCTCTGCCCCTACCACGACCACGTCCTTGGCCTCTAGTGGCCATAGCTGGTGGTACTGGTGGTTGTCCATCCTGATCGGTAGCGCGTGTCCTCAGCGTCTGTGAGAGAATAAAATAACAGAAGTATAGTACTCGGATCAACAAATTCGCACGATAAGAATTTCAAGATATGAAGTTTTTCCTAAAGGTTCTGCAGCCTCTCGAGGATAAATACAGACGTCTCTGCTCATGACTCGTGAGACCTATGTAACCTAGGCTCTAATACCAACTTGTCACGACCCTAAATCCGGACCCAGTCATGATGGCGCCTCTCGTGAAGACAAGGCCAGCCAGTTAAATCCAATTCAATTTTTAAATAGTTAAACAATATGAACCAGTCTAAGCATGAATAAATAAACCCAAGTAGCCAATAATATCGTAAATACGCGGAAGAACAACCCAACACAGCCCGATACCGGGATGTCACTAGTCATGAACATCTAACAACACTGGATACTCCAAAGTAACTACAGAGTTTAGTACTGAACTAAGAACATAAAGGAAAAGAGATAGGGATGAGCTCCGGGCTGCGAATGCTAATAGCTACCTAAAGACTCCTTGGATCCGCCTGAAGCTGGAATGATCAGCACTCAGGAGCGGGACCAGCTACGCCTGAATCTACACACAGGGTGCATGGAGTAAAGTGAGTACTCCAACTCAGTGAGTAACAAATGTAAATAGAGACTGAAAGCAAGAAAACACGTAAGGTACAAGGCATTCTATAATGAAGCAGTAAAACCATTTGAAAATACTGAACCAGTGAAAAGATGAGAAAAATCCTTATTTGATAAATAAGCAGGTACTTGATGGTAATTAAGGAAAAATAAACACATAAAAGTTCGCACCTCGGGCACTGTATCAACAAAACCGCCCCTCGGGCAACATCTCAGAACAATACTAGCCCCTCGGGCTCAATCTCACATCACAATGGGTACCCGCGCTCACTGGGGGTGTACAGACTCTCGGAGGGGCCCCTTATGGCCCAAACGCGATATCAAGCCACCTCGTGGCATCATCACTAGGCCCTCGGCCTCATATCAATCAAGCCACCTCGTGGCGTACATATCTCAGGCCCTCGGCCTCATAATCAGTATCAAATGCTCCCTCACAACATAGGGCCTCGGCCTTACTCAGTCAAAATCCTCACAAGCCACTCGGGCAATAGTAAAACATGATTCTCAGCCCAAAAATATCATTTAAAAGATCATGTAAGTGTTTAAAATAGAGTAAACATGGCAGAGTACGAAAACAGTTAAATATAACATGACTGAGTTCAAGTATAAAGCCA
Source organism: Nicotiana sylvestris (assembly GCF_000393655.2). NCBI lineage: Eukaryota > Viridiplantae > Streptophyta > Magnoliopsida > Solanales > Solanaceae > Nicotiana > Nicotiana sylvestris. The sequence continues at coordinate 66,808,642 of NC_091058.1, forward strand.
AATCAGTGAGGAAATACCCATTAAAATCCCCGAAGGGTTCAAATAGTTAGCACAAGGCCCAAATATGGCATTCAGCCCAAATCATGATAATAGCAAATGGATTTCAGTCAAATACGAGGTAAAATAGTCATTCAGGACGGACTAAGTCACAATCCCCAATAGTGCACGACCCCACGCTCGTCATCAAGTGTGTGTGTCACCTCAATATAGCACTACAATGTGCAATCCGGGGTTTTGAACCCTCAGAATGTCATTTAAAATCATTACTCACCTCGAATCGGTGAAATCTCTAGCTCGCGATGCCTTTGCCCCTTGAATCGGCCTCCACTTGCATCGAATCTACCCAAAATCAGAACAAGGACGTCAAAATATGCTAAGGGAACGAAACCCAAGTGAAAATAATCAATTTACAACATAAATCCCGAAATTACCAAAACCCGACCCCCGAGCCCACGTCACAAAATTCAAAAATTATTACATCAATAGATTCCTTATCTCCCCACAAGTTCATACATATCAAGAGTTCTGAAATCCGACCTCAAATGGTCCTTCGAATCCTCAATCAAAAGTCTAAATTCTCAAGCCCTAGTTCTTCAATTTTTGGCTTAATTTCCATGTTTATTTAGGTGGAATTCACATTAGAATCGAGTTTTAAGTCCAAAAATCTTATCTCCAAGTGATTCCCCTTGAATCCCTCTTCAATCCCCTTCAAAAACCTCCAAAAGCGACCAACAATGGAAGAAATAAACCCCACATTCGTGGACAAGACGACCTTTTAAACCTTCTGCCCAGGCCTAATTTCCTTCTTCGCGAACGCGGTCAACGCCTCGCGTTCACGAAGAACAAAAATCCCATTGACCAAAACTCTTCTTCGCGAACGCAACCCCACCATCGTGAATGTGATACCTTAGCCTTACCAACCTATGCGAACGCGACCAAGCCTCTCGCGAACGCGATGCTTACTAATCCGGCCCTTCGCGAATGCGGAACTCCCCTTCGTGAATGCAAAGGCCAAACCTGACTCCTCCCTTCCTCGCCCTTCACGAACGCGAGGGTCCACTCGCGAACGCGAAGACCAAAATACCTGCAACAGCTGAAACCATTTTCTGCAATTTTTCTTAACTTAAAATGATTCGTTCAACCCTCTGAAACTCACCCAAGGCCCACGGGACCTCAACCAAAGGCACAAACATATCCCAATACCATATCCAAACTTGTTCCAATCCTCAAAACACCTCAAACAACATCAAATCAACCAAAACACATCGGATTCAAGCCTAACTTTCTAAAATCTTCCGAATTTCGCTTTTGATCAAAAACCCAACCAAACCACGTCTGAATGACCTGAAATTTTGCACACACATCCCAAATAACACAACGGAACCACTGCAACTCTCTTAATTCCATTCCTACCCATATATAAAAATCTCACCTACCAACCGGAAATCGCCAAAATATCAACTTCACTAATTCATGCCTAAATCTACTCCGAACCTTCAAAACTCATTTCGATCGCGCTCCTAAGTCACAAATCACCTCCTAAAGCCAACCGAACCATCGGAACTCACATTCAAGCCCTCTAACATATAAGTCAATATCCGATTGACTTTTTCAATTTAAACCTCCTTAAAAGAGACTACGTGTCTCAAATCTTACCAAAATCATTCCGGATTCGATCCGACCAACCCGATACTATAAAACACGGATAACAAAGCAATAAGAAGCAAAAATGGGGAAAATAGAGCGGTAGCTCATGAGACAACTGGCCGGGTCGTCACAGTAATGAATTGTTATCTTCCCATGGCATAGTTCGTCAAAGTAGTTGTGCTTACATATCTCAACAAAATAGAACAGTTGAAGGAAAGCATAAACATATCTTGAAGGTGGCAAGGGCCCTTAAAATACACAGTTCAGTCAGAGTTAAATTATGGGGAGAGTGTGTGAAGACTGCAGTCTATTTGATCAATAAATTACCTATTGATGTGCTAGATGGAAAAATACCCTATGAGTTGCTTAATGGTAAGGAACCTAGACTAGATCATCTAAGTGTATTTGGTTGTTTGTGCTATGCAAGCAGCCTACCCAGAGGTGAAAAACTAGCCCCAAGGGCAAGAAGGAAAGTACTAATGGGTAATCTGAAGTTCAAAAGGGCTATAGGCTATTTGATCTGGATTCCAAGACTTTTTTTATTAGCAGGGATGTAAGCTTCAGAGAAGGGATTCTTTCTTTCAGAGCCATGCAAGTTGAAAATGAGGAGGAAGTGTTGTTCATGCCAATCAATGATATAACATCACCACCAGTTCACCCTCTAACAATGCAACATGACAATAATAGTGCCATAACAGCAGAAGAGACAACAGAACCTCACACCACTAATAATCATGAGACAAGTACAGCAAACAATGCATCTGCTTCTCAACATAATATGCAACCTGCAGATTCTGATAATTCAGTGCAAGGATTTGAACCAACAGCAGAAGAACCTGACACTTCATTACAAGGAGCTGAATCAACAGCAGCAAAGCCTAATGCTACTGAGCCAATTGCAGAAAATGGTAGAGGCAAAAGAGTTACCAAGCCACCAATCTGGCTTAAAGACTATGTGACATCTAAGGACAAGGCTCCTAATTGCTTATACTCCATTACTAACTATGTGGAGTATGACCATTTATCCATTGGTTATCAAGAATATCTAAGTCTGTTCTCAGCACCACAGAGCCCAAGACCTTTAGGAAGAATTTCAAGATTAGAGATGGATTGAAGCTATGCAGCAGGAAGTCAATGCATTAGAGCAGAACCAGACTTGGGAATTAGCAAACCTACCTAAAGGGAAGCAGGCAGTTAGACCAAAATAGGTGTACAAAATTAAATACAAGCCAAATAGAGAAGCAGACAAACACAAAGCCAGACTTGTGGCCAAAGGATACACTCAACAGGAAGGTTTAGATTATCATGAAACTTTCTTACTAGTTGCTAAAATAGTAACTGTTAGAACAGTAATCAGTGTTGCATCTTCAAGGAATTGGCCTCTGTATCAGATGGATATAAATAATGTCTTCCTACAAAGTGACCTATTAGAGGAAGTCTATATGGATTTACCTCAGGGGTTTCAAAAGCAGGGGGAGTATAAAGTATGCAAGCTGCACAAGTCTTTATATGGCTTAAAACAAGCTTCTAGGCAGTGGAATATCAAACTCACAGATGCTCTACAAGCAGCCAAGTACGTTCAAAGTCCATGTGATCATTCTTTGTTTACAAAGAAGGAAGGTGAAGAACTAGTCATTGTCCTAGTGTATGTAGATGATCTACTTATCACTGGGAATAGCAGGAGGTTAATCGACCAAGAAAAGAGTACACTGCAGAATAATTTCAAAGGCAAGGACCTAGGTGAACAAAAATACTTCCTAGGAATTGAGGTATTGAGATCACACGATGGCATACTGCTCAATCAGAGAAAATACACTCTTGAGTTGATCTCTGATGTTGTCTTGAGTGGATATAAGCTAGTGAACACACCTTTGGAAGTTAATCAGGTTCACTACTGTGGATTATGATGCACATGGGGGGCATCACAGATCCTGTACTTCCAGATGCCACTCCTTATCAGAAGGTCATTGTAAAATTGCTCTACCTAACCATCATTAGACCTGACATTAGTTTTGTTGTACAGGTTCTAAGCCAATTTATGCAACATCCTAAAGCTTCATACTGGGAGGCGGCACTCAGGCTAGTTAGATATTTGAAAGGGTCACCTGGTCAAGGTATTTTTCTGAAGAATAATCCTTACACGCAACTGACTGTATTTTATGATAGTGATTGGCATCCTGCCCAAAAGATTTGTGACTGGGTACATAGTAAAACTAGGGGACTCTATCATATCGTAGAAGTCAAAGAAGTAGCACATTGTGAGTCGAAGCTCAACAGAGGCAGAATATAGGAGCATGGCAGCTGCAGTTTCAGAGGTAATTTGGATAACAGGGCTATTGAAAGAACTAAATGTGCCTGTAACCACACCTATGAAGTTGTTCTGCGACAGCAAAGCAGCTACATAGATTTTCTCTAATCCTATCTATCATGAGAAGACGAAACATATCGAAATCGACTGCCACTTTGGAGGAGGCATGATCAAAGAAGGGCCTGATAGTGTATGAGCATGTCAACACCAAACACCAAGTGGCAAATCTACTGAATAAGGCTCTAGGGAATGTTCAACATCAGTTCCTTTTATCCAAGCTTGGAGTGCCCGATGTATTCTACCCTCCAGCTTGAGGGGGGTATTAAAATAATAGTGACTTATATAGCTTGTCTAATTGATGTAAAGTAGGTTAAGTTGTTAGAGTTAGTTACTACTATTAGTGGTGGTTAATTGCACATGTAATGCAAGTGAGAATACAATTGTATTTGTCTATAAAAAGAGGTCATTTGTATACTTTGAGCAATAAGAAATATCCTTTTTCTTCTTCATTCTATATCTCAGATTCTAGAATATTTATCTTTGCATGTGCCCTAATTCACTGCTCCATTGATCTAGCAGTGAAGCTTCATCTCTGTGTCAATTTCTTCACTATTCTTTGTTCTTTGTTCTCTTATAAGTGAAGAAAGTAATGTATTTGGAAGATATTCGACATGCGAATGTATGATAATCTTGACCCAACCTCAATACCAATCAAAAAGTAAACCGAAAACGATATGTATCCCAAAAGATTTAAACTTTTTTTTCTACCCTCTCGAAGTTATATATGTAGTGTTTTTTCTCTTATAAACGTTTATGTGCTTCCCTACCCCTCCAAGAAAAATTCCAAAAAAAAAAAAAAAAAAAAGTTTTGAAGAGACCAAATGTAAATAAAAGTTTCAATACATAGCATACTTTTGAATTTTAAAATTGGGAATATAATCCAACAAGAGATGAAGCTTTCTGTGACAAAATAGACCAAGTCCAAGCATGGAACTAAGGTGGTTGGTTGAAAGTCTACATCCAGCCATCCATAGAAAAATTATTATTGTAATTCCATCAAATCAAACGTCATTTAAATTGGGTACCATTTCTTTTTCTTTATACTAAGATCATCATCATCAATTCTCATGAAATTATGTCACCATCGTACCCATCAAAATAAAGAAAACCATTTAATATTAATTTCATCGCACTATATACTCAAGTCAATAAAATAGTGAGCTCACACATACGAATTATAGCATCAAGAATTTTCTCATTGTTATTTGTTTTTTGTCTTGTCGAATTTTTACTTTTGGAAAAGTCATAAGCTTGTATCTTAAGTAAACTTAGAAGTCAAGAAACATTATGAATTCACATGTTTGAATAACTTGAGGCAGCAAGCTGTAATTATTGTAGTAGCTTATTGAAATCACAAGCCGTAAATTAAACCAGTTTACTGAGTTTAATTTCGGAGGACTATTCCATGTACGTATTCTATTATCTGATACGTATTAAACTTATGCACTTTCCAAATACTTAATGCACCTTCAAAAAAATTACTAGTATTACTACAACAATAAATTAGACCCTAAAAATTATCACTTGCCAAAATTTCTTTAAGCTAATAAAATTCAGCCACCTTTTGATAGTTTTATTTGAAAAAAAAGAAAAGAAAAGACAGTCCGTAAAGTTATATTTATTAGACTGGAAAAAAAATGGAATAAGAAAATAATATCGAAAAGTTATATTTTTTGGTCACTATGATTTTTATGTGAATTAGTGAAAACTTTATGATTTTTATGTAACAAAACCATATGAACATTCGTGAAATTTAACCCTCATTGCTTCAAAGAAAAGTAAACAGCAAAATATGGGGGGGGGGGGGGGGGAGGGGGGCAGTAAGAACATTACGGGAAATTTTTATCTCACTAGGTCGTGCATTGACATCACTATTTGAATTTCCTCTGATCACTTAGATGTCACACTGTTGATTAGTCAAAAGAAGGAAAAATTAAGCTAGGAGACAAAGTCGTCGGTCAAAGTAAATGACTTCCTAATGATCTTGCTCAGCAAGTAATTAGTTCGAAAAAATATTAATGGAGCTATATGTAATTGCAAAAAGAAAAAAAGAAAAAAAAAGTCAATGTGATTTTCGTACGCCTTTGTCGTACGGACACTCCAAGAAAATATAGCAAACAGTCAGAAATACTTCAAATGACAAGCAACAATATTGTCACCATAATGTTGTCACTTATGAGAAAGAGTACTAAATGCAAAAGATACGTGAAATTTCTTTGGTCAAAATTAAAATTATCCCCTTAAAGTCTGTTTACAGCATGCTTGTATGGTTATTTTGGCAATCCAATATTATGTAGTCGCATATGGAATGAAGTTTGCTATTGTAAGTTATTGAATCCATATTTCAAAAGTTCAGAAAAACACCATAGATTTTTATCAACCCATGATTTAAGGCAATGCATGAATTAGCCATTAAATACTTCTGGATTTCGTTTAAATTAAGTTATTTGGACAGTACTTGTCAAATTGGATAATGAATTGTTAAATTAGATCTTGTAATATAATCTTAGTTCACATTTAACCAGAGCCACATGTCAGGTTTGGGACATTTTGCCGGTCCAATTTCACCAAACTTGTCCATCTTAATGAGGTCAGCAAATAAATTTCTTTTATTTTTTCTAGAGATATAAAATACTCCTATATGTAAGCTTAATTGTCTTAAATAAATCAGTCACAGCATTGTCTTGGCCTTATTGGCAACATAATTTCTCTCACTAACATCCCTTATTTATTACATTAAAGAGCACAAGATTGCATCAGTAATAAAATCAGGCTTCAAAATTAATAGGACTAATAGAATATTCAGTAACTTAAATGATAAGTTTCGCAAGTCAAAGCGTTTGACCTGTATAGGCATACCTTTTCAAAATACACAAAAATATAAGAAATACCCGTTATCTGATAATATGTATATCGTTATCCAGAAGATGATATGCTCAAGGGCTTTTTTTTTATCACACATCATATAAAATAAATTGAAAAGAAATACTAAAAGCTGTCAAAAGAAATTTAATAATATCAACTTATTATATATATCCAAGAAGAAATTTGACAAACAAGAAGAGCTTACTAATATACAAGTTTGACATGAAATGGCAATGGCGTTCTACTATGAAAGAAGAAGGGCGTTTTAAGCTAGACCTTGTAAACAAATGATGCTGCTTTGACATGCAAAAAATGACAATTGATTTTATGTGTACTTTGACATGAAAAAAAATGAGTTTCGATATTATGTGTAAATTGATACTCATAGTTTTGACATGGAAATGTGTTTATTACCAACTCTATATGATATTAATATTGTTAATTAACAACCATTGAAGAAAAATATAAAAAGAAGGTATTTCTGTTTTTCATGTTTTGGTCAAGTCACTATTAAAAAGTTGAGTTATGTTGGGTGTGAAGCGAAACAAGGAAAAAAGAAATGGTAAACGTGTTTTCCCTTTTCCCTTTTCCCTTTTCCCTTTTCCTTTGCTTGGCTTTATATATATATGCGTGTGTGTTTGTTTACCGTGAAAATAGTAATAAAAATTAAATTTGATTTAGTGGTTCTAAAAATATGTGATCTATTTTTCTGTTAGTTGTTAGGCAGTAGATACTATATGAAAGACTTAGAAACGAAATAAGAGCTTAAGAACGAGGTGTTAATCAAACCGAATCGCTGCCAATTGGGGCCTAGAGCTTGCCTATTCGAGGGCCTCGGGGTCGAGTCTGAAGCTCGGCTGGGAACTATAGAAGGCGGTCGATGGCAGATAATAGCTACAAATAGATCAAGGGCGGCCCTTTATAACCAATAATAAGCAGTAAATGATGAACAATGAATAGAATCACAATAAATACGAGCAATAAATGAAATAATACGATCAAGAGAATATGTTAGAGAGCAGAGAAAATGTTCTAGTATATTTAGTATGGAGCCACAGATGTCTACAAAATAACAAGGATCCCCTTTATATAAGAGAGGGAATCCTAACATAGTACAAGTGCATTTATTAAAAGGATAAGGAGATGGGACTAACTAATGCCACGATACGGGCTCAGACTAGTCTGATAGATTTTGTCGGCTCTAGCTTCACACCTTGGGAACTCCCCATTTTCTTCCCATAATCGTTGATCCCATACTGCCCCGAGGTCGAGCGTCGATGGTCCTCAAGGGGTGAGACTCGACCGTGATTTCAAGCCTTCGAGACGTTATAACGATGGAAAATTGGACCCTCCGATTTTACCGTATACAAATAGTCCTCGCGTTTCTTAGAGTAGAAAGATAAGAAACGACCTTGATAACCATCTTTCCGAATTTCCCGTGATAACGTTATACTGATGGCGTCATACTCATGACATAGGCTTTTGTGACAACCGAGATGTCCCGCCGTTTCAACTTTCCAGAGTCATTCGAAGCACTACCGTTTCTTCTTCTTCAAAGCGGTAATATCGCCATCGGTTCAGCTCCCAAGGATGCATTAAATGCGCCTGCTGTTACATCTTTCAATGACAATAATGGCGCATGTTGGTTACGCTACCGCCCCTCCTATAAATGGGGCCTCCTGGAGCCTAACTTTTTTTTTCAAGTGTTCTTCAATCAACCTTTCTCCCATTTTTTCTTTCCATCCTCATCCGCTGTCATTCCCCAAGTCTGAGGCCCAAGGCGTCAAGGCTGTTTGGTGGCGATCATATCAGTTATGCCATGGTTTTTTTCCGGGGCTCTTCTTTATCGAGCGAGACCACACTGACTCGTTGTTGTTTTTATTATTACTGTTGTCGTCGTTGGCCCGAGACAAGGAGATACGAGATCAATTTTTCCCGACTCAGGAAAATATTTGGACTTTACACCGCTGCTCACCTCCCTCGATTACCCGGTGCGGCGCCTCACTCCATTTTCTTTTCATGGAGTGAGGTGGTACTATCTACTAACTGTTGTATCCCGCACCGGGGCAACGTCCCAAGAAGTGGCTTTATAATAGTAGCACTGGCGAAATCCATACTAGCCAGATTTTTCACCCAGCCACTTCTTCGTTCCTTTCTACTTCTTCTGCATCACTTTTCTCTTCTCCACCACTTTCCTCTTCTTCATCTTCACCCTCGGAGATATCATTCTGGAGGGCCGAGATGAGACTCCCGGGGAGATGGCGCTTGAAGATACTACCACCAAGGATGCATCCTCGAGAATAGGCTAGGCTCTAGGCTTTTACCATATGTGTACTTTTTGCTTCTTTATTTCTGTGCAAGGACCCCTCGTGGGCTTTTGTAACCATATGTAAGGACCCCTCATGGGCTTTTGTAATTGAATGTTTATGAATGAAAAAATGTTCCTTTAATTTGTCTCTGATGCACACTATTTTCTCTTTATCTATGCTTGTGTAGAATCTAAGTGCATGACCCCATCAGTCGATGCAAATATCGAGCCCGGGTTGGGCTGATAAACTCGGGTCGTCAGAACCCTGACTTCGAGTTGAATGAGAGTAAGGCTTAGAACCCCTAAATCGAGATTTAGCCTTTACACCCTGCGATAACCTTCGAAGGAGTATTAGCTCGGAAGCTCAAGAACGAAGACTACTTTCAGGCTTTCGAGAGCAGTCCCCGAGTGAGGGTTAACTCGGGCTGTCTGGAAACTTGTCTTGAACTTAGTGTATATAGCCTTAATGCATTATAGATAGATCCCGGATGAGGGACTGCCCGGGTTTAGATGGTATCCTGAGGCCAAGCCCATACGAGCAGAGTTTTAAGTGCTTGTTTTTCTCCTTGGGAGGAGCCTTTGAAATCGGGTACCATCTCAAGTCTTATAATGACATCGACGGCCCCTTGGAGAGATCCCTGAGATCGGGTACCATCTTGGGTCTGGCAACGATACTAAAAGGCTTCCTGGAGCCAAACCTCTTTTTGATAGAGGTCCTCGAGATTCGGGTACCATCTCGGGACTGGTGATGTTGCCAAAGGCTTCCTGGAGCCTAACTTCTTTTTTATGGAGGTCCTCGAGGTCGGGTACTACCTCGGGACTTGTAGTGACATTAATGGCTTTTTGGAGCTTTTCTTCTTTTTGACGGAGGTCCTCGTGATAGGGTACCATCTCGGGACTTGTTTGGTGCGGGGGTCTCCGACCCCGAAATGTCGTACGGCGCTTGTCAGATTGGCAACATGGCTGTAAAATGACCGAGGCAACCTCGCCGGCATATCTTCCCAAAGTGATTTCGGCCAACATTTTAATAGGCCTCTAGGGAAGGCGGATCGTTGTCACTTTTTCCATATATAGGGCTGCTTCCGCCCTTTTGGAGATTCCACCATTCTGAGGAGTTAACCTTTTTTCCAGCATTAGGCTTTTCATTATTTTGGTATTGACGCTCTGGTCTAAATTCCTGCTCCAGTTCTCCAATTTTGTTGTAGTTATGACTGATACATCAAGATTCATTTGGTAGGGAGGAGAGAGTTCCGCCCCTAGTTCTCACCTTGTTGACTCGGAGCATTCTACTTTGAGAGGGGACTTTTTATCAGAAAAGTGCCCCGATTCTCAGGACCAACGGGAGAATACCTTGGAGTTTACTTCTTCAATAGGAGAGGGACACCTTGAGTCGGTGAGGAAAGACTGTGGATGGGGGAAAGAGGTGCTACTGCATGTACCTTCCCCTGATGAGGGTATTACAGACCGTGCCGAGGGATTTCTGAAAGTGTTCACGTATCCTTTCACTCTGGGCCCCCTTGACAGGGTTGTGTTTGACTTCTGTCGAAAGTATCGGGTTGCCTTGGCCCAGGTTCACCCATCATTTTGGCGGATAGTGTTGATGGTGAGGTTCTTTGCGGAGAAGGCATGGCTTGAATTCACGCTTAGCCATCTTATCAGACTATACTAGCCCTTTTGTTGTCGATGTTGAAGAAGGCGGGGGTCGAGAGTGGATGAGTCGATTCGTCCGAGTATGAACTGCAGATATTATCCCCGTGAAGTTTATGCCATTCCCTAAGGCTGTACTGTGGTCCGGTCCCAGGCCTAAATGGGCTAAACACGCCTGGCCAAACGATCCCGGGCTTAACGGTCCTAGAGGGTGGAACCGGCCCACTGCGGGCCAGATCCCACATGGTTCCGGGCTAAATGGGTCGGGCCCACGGGCCTAAACGGGCCTAAGTATTCCGGGCTTTTTTTTTGAAATTTTTTTATCTAAGGCAATTTCTTGTAAATTATATATATATATATATATATATATATATATATGTGTGTGTGTGTGTGTGTGTGTGTGTGTGTGTGTGTATGTATGTATGTATATATAAGCAATTTATATAGTATATGTAAGGCAATTTCTTGTAAATTATATATATACACACTATATAATTTAGATAATTTACAAGAAATTATCGTATATAGTATATTGCCTTATATAAGATTTTTTGAAATTTTTTTTCTAAGGCAATTTCTTGTAAATTATATTATATAATTGTGACTTAAATCTTTTAATTCAAATTTAAACACAAAATAAATTGCTAAGAAATATTCAAAGGAATGCCTTATAATTTTTATTATTACGACATTAATAAAAAATGGCAATATCTTTCTTAGTCTTCCTCTCCCAAATGGAATGAGCACAACAAGGTGCTAATACCACCATTAAAAGGAAAAACACTAATGAAGATGTTCCAAAATACAAGTTACATATTAAGCTATGTATTATCTCTAACAAATTTCATAAATCCTTCAAGGTCCGGAGGAATTTCCGTTGGTGGTGGCGAAAAAGAAGCTTGTTCATCACCGCTTCCGAGTGAAGCAGCATTCTGCGCAAGTTCCGCTAGCATTTCTTCATAAGCTTCGTCTATCTCCGGTTATGATTCAGCAAGTCCAAAATTTCTTCTTTCTGAACGGATCCAATCTCTGAAGAGTACTGATTTTTCCAAGCTCTCCCTCATAGATGCTTTATGATCACCGATTTGAAGTCTCGCTTGACTGAAAGCGCTCTCCAATGCCACTGTTGAAGCTTGAATACTTAAAATATCTCGAGTCATCCTTCAAAGAATCGGATAGTATTTTTCCTTGTCCTTCCACCATTCCAAAACATCAAAGGAGCTGTCGGGATTCTCTGATTCAACTCCCTGCGACAAATAAACTTGCTCATTTAGTTGTGAACTATCATCAATATTATCATCTTGAGAACCCCTGAACTCCGTCCAAGAACTAAGTGCTTTTAGGCCCCCAGTTCTTTTAGATAATTACGAACTAGACGAAGTAGGAGTTGGAACATTTGGTCTAGCATGATCTAAGGCAAGTTGATAAGCATTATAAATTGTTTGAGCATTCATTTTAATTATGGATTTTGCATCTGCAAGTGTGGCAAATTCCTCATCTGAAAGTGATAAAGCCCTATAAATATTTGTATACCAAAAGTGAGGACCTCCTAATTTCATGGTAGGATTTAACATGGCAGCAACACCAAAAATAGGGGGATAGGGAAAAAATATTTTTTAAACTTATCTTTCATAGAATCAATAGCAAGTTGATAAATTACCTCACACTCTGAAAATTGAGTAAACAAATCTGCAAGTACTGAAATATAAACTAAACAGTTAGAAATAGTAGGATAATATTGCTCAGATAATTCATTTGTAGCAACATAAAATTGTTCTAAAAACTCTACAAGCATTTAAACATTAGTCCAATCCTGATTTGTAAGGTGCTTATCATCATCATCATCATCATCACCACCAACACGAGCATTAAACGTTGCATTTATTGGGTTTCTATATTCATATGAAACAACTAAACTTTCATACATGTAATTCCATCTAGTCGAACAAGGTTTAGGAACCTTTCTTTCTCTAAGGCCAAATTCATCACATTTTTTTAAAATATTCTTTAAGTCTACTTCTACTATTTGAATAAAAAAAGCCAATTAAGAGTCATTTTAACCTTTTCAATTTCAATATTTAATATTTTCATACCATCGCCAACGATTAAATGGTAAATATGACAAATACATCTAACATGGAAAATATTACTAAATACAGGATTTAGTGTAGTTGTAAGCAACCTTATAGCATTAGTGTTACTAGAAGCATTATCCATTGAAACTGACATTATTTTATCTCTAATGCAAAAATATCTACAAGTATCTGCAACTGTGTTAGCAATAAACTTACATGTGTGACATGAATTAATTATTCTATAAGCGATAATGCACTTTTGCATTTTTCATTCCTCATCAATTCAATGAGTGGTAACAGTAAGATAATCACGTTCATTACCATTTCCACCAATATCAGTAGTAATAGCAACGCGATAATTTATATAAGTAAATAAATAGCGCAAAGATTGTTCATATTCACGTTTATATTTATAAATATCGCTCTTTACGGTTGCGCGAGGACATCCTTTATAATAGGATTAAAAACTCTTCTAATATAATGCACAAAGTGAGGGTTAGAAGGAAAACTATAGGGTAAGCACATAACAGTAACCATTTTTGCCAATTCTTCACGATCTTTATTTGGATCATAATATAAAATGTCACCGGTAACAGTGTTAATTCTCGGTTGAACTAGATTTGACCCGGTACTAGGGTTTAACCTCAGTACCTACACTTGTCCCCTCTTACGCAGCTTTTATTTGAAGATATCTAGCTTTATCTCTAGGGTGTGTCTTTATGTGTCTAGTCAAAATACTCGTACTGCTACGGTCTCCAGTATATTTATGAGCCATCAAAGACCCACAAGTTTTACACTTAGCCTTATTTTGAGCTCTTAGTTGAGTAAAAAAGTGCCAAACAAAATATGTTTCGGGCCGTCTAGAAGGTTGTCTATTAAAAGTAGGGGTTACTACAGGAGGGTCAGGCGGGGCATCATTTGGATTATTATCAGTTGGGTTAACAACAAGACTAGTAGGTGTATCATCTAAATCCGGTTGTGTTTCATCTAAACCATCATTTTCCTCATCATTTTCATCGATAGTTTGATTAGAATAAAGAGAATTCATATAATCATCATTTAATTGTTGACCTGGTGCAATATCATGGCAAAATTGGCTATAGATATATTGAAAACAAGGGTTATCACTATCAAGAATAATAGGTGGAGGAGGACGGGTAACATGTCTGCGTCAGGGAGCCGGGGGAGGAATAGTTGCTTGGCAACTAGATTCACCAATTTTAGATTTTCCCTTACCGCCAAATATTTTTTTCAAAGAAAAATCCTTATTAATTATAATTATACAAACTAAAACAAACAAAACTATAATATTAAAACATAAGAGTTTGGAACTAGTTTACCGAATTGATGAACAACTTCTTGAAAATTGTATATCGTTGAAGACTTGAAGACTTCAATTCACCAACTTCACAAATTTTCACAAATTGCAATAATAAAGTAAGCAATTTTGAAGAAAATTAGAGAGAAATTGAGAGAGATTAATGATTTTGTGAGTAAAAATGAAAGAATGAGGGGGTATTTATAGTTGAGAATAGGGAAAAAGTGTAATTATAAAAAGTTTGGGGTTAAAACAAAGTTTGAGGGCTAAATGACTATTTTTTAAAAAGCCAAACAGCTAAATTGGCAGGCCAACAGCTAGTTTTTAAACTTCCAACTGTTGGCTAATTTTAAAAAAATAATTTGAAAAATAGGGGCCCGGTTGAACCGACGTAGGCCCGCCAGTCGGTCCCGGGCTCGCGGTCTCAAGTTGGAGGACCGGCCCACAGTAGGATCCTAGGACCGCTTGGGACCGGACCATTTAGCCCAGCCCATTTAGCCCGTTTAGCCCATGCTCTCGCAATCTCGGGCTGGGCCCGGACCACAATACCGCATTACCATTCCTTGAGGAATGGAATTATACACGTAAGTGGTACACTCGTGCCTTCACAGTTCTTCAATTATGGCGAAGGGATGTTCCGTAAGTGTGCCTTCTTTTCTTTTTCTATAGCGATTTCGTGGATGCCGGGAGAGGTTCCCGATCTGCCGGATTGGGTTTGGAAGTTGACGAACCACTCGACTTGCAATGAGCGTAAGTGGAGAGCTTTGTCTAAGGATAGGTGGGAGGCAAAATACCACGGTATGTGCCGTGAGATCTGTTCCCTTCTTTTAGTTAAAAAAGCACCTTCACTTTCTCCTTGCTAATCCTGTTATTGTAGGTACCGGGGAGCCTTCCAAGACGAGGTCGTGTCCCCTTGGGGGGAAAGAAGGATCGCTAGTTTTTGGGTTAAAGAATGATAATAATAAGCAAGATATACCTTTGCAGGGCAATAGCGCTCGGGGCGAGGCGAACCTGGGTCGGGGGCCCGGAGTGGAAGTATTGATTGAGCCTACCGCGCCCGTGATTTCTGGTTTTGGGGAGGCGGTTTATCCTCCGTTGTTGCCTTATTTTTCCATTGGAGGCACCTCAAGGGATACTCGAAACCCGGGATCATATGTACCGAGAGATCATGCCTCGGTTGGGGTTAACTTTTTCGGAGCTGAGGGAACTAGGTTAGCAGATGTGCGCTCGACCTTGGAGGAAGCACAGCGGCTTCCCTCTGTGGTGAGTTTTTGTCACGGGCCTTTCGAGTTTCGCGCTTTCCCTTCCTTACTGAGTTTTCTTTTGCAGGCTTTCGACAAGCTTAAGTCCGAGCTGCTTTACCGTGAGCCCAGGCTGCGGAAAGCTCTAGATGAGGAGAAATCTCTGAGGCTCCTTTGTGATGAAAGGGAAGTCGAATTGGCATACTTATGGTATGAGGCGAGTTGGAGCTTGAATTATGAGAGCTACTTGAAGGAGCAGGTAATTTTTATTCCGCGCGAATGAGTGTTCCTCCTTCTAGCTCCCGAAGCTAACATTCTGTTTATTTCTGTTGCAGAAAAAGGCGGAGGGCTTGGAGCTCCTTCGAGACAAGGTTGGCTGAGCCAAGCGTAAGTATAATGAGTTGAAGGCTCAGGCTAATGCTCAGGCTTCGATGGAGGAGGGTGCTCTAGCTAAGGCTTTCGCCCTTGAGGTTCAACTTCGCTTAGATCGTGACAATAGCTTGGTACGAAAAGATACGATTGCGAAGCTCGAGACCGAGATCTCGAAGTTAAGGGCCGATATTGTGGATGCCCGAGCTGAAGCTGTAAAGAGACGAACTAAGGCTGACCAAAAAGTGGCGGTCTATTTGAAGGACGTTGTCGATGCTCAAACTAAGCTGAGAAAGATCCTTGGCTGCGAAGATAGGAGCAAAAAATACGCTCGATGTAAATCTCGGAGGAAACCCATCGAGGATATCCACGCTAGGGGATTTGACCTCTCGGAAGAGTTAGCGCAAGCAAGGGTGGATGAGTGTGGTGCTCGGTTGCTTCTTTCTGACGTCGAGGATAGCGAAGGTAAGGTCGACGGGCCATAGCCCCCAGGGGGAATGTAGATTTTTCTTTTTGATTCTGCATATAGCATTCTCAAAGCACGTTTGTAAATGGAGCTTGTATTTTTCCGCATATCTATATAAAGAAGAAACCTTGCGATTTTGTTTCTCCCAAATTTCTTTTTGCCTTGATTTTAGCCAGATGAACTAGTCTTTGAGCTGAGGGGAATCCTTAGATTCATGGTATGGCCTTGAGGCTCATTGGGTTGGCACGTAGGCTCTTACGCACTTCTGCTCTTAGGCATATTTAGGCCAACTGTTTTGGGCTCAGTCCCCGAGTCGGGCATTGACTCGAGCTTATTTGACCCTCAAGTTGTCGAATTTTTAGGCTGGCGATAGTGGCTCTTATGCTTTTGGTCGATGCGACCTTTTAGTGTATGTGGGCTGGAGACAATGTCTCTTACGCTTTTGGTCGATGCGACCTTTAAGTGTATGTGGGCTGGCGATAATGGCTCTTACGCTTTTGGTCGATGCGACCTTTTAATGTATGTGGGCTGGCGATAATGGCTCTTACTTCTTTGCCCTTAGTCATATTTAGTTAACTGTTTTGGGTTCAGTCTCCGAATCGGTTACGACTCGAGCTCATTCGACCCTCAAGTTTTTGAATTGCAAGCTGGCCCTTAAGCTCTTATACGTTGGGTCGATACGACCTTTTATATATGTGGGCTGGCGACAGTGGCTCTTACGCCTTGGGTCGATGAGACCTTTTATGTAGGCTTTATTTTTCCCTCGATTTTTTGAAATAGTGTTTGCCTGACTCTTCGATGGTTTAATAAATAACCTCGATTGTGAGTCGTTATATGGCAATGATCGAGCACCTCGGGAGGTTTGGCTCGGAGGCTGAGTATCTCAAAGCTAGTGTTTAGGAGCTGACATTGTCGAAGCTCTTTTGCCTATATCGAGGGTGGCCTGTTAAACCGATTCTTTCCAAAGTATATTCTGAGTAATTGAAGTCCTGTAATTTATAGCGATGGTCGGGCATCCCCGAGTCGCGTTAGTTTGGCTGGTATAGCCTTGTGACTGGAGTCATTTGTATTTGGCTAGAGCCTTTAAGTCCCGAGTGAAGTAGTTTCGGCATCTATATCGAGGGTATGCCTTTTTAGGGGTCCTACAAGTTCGATATATAGCCGAAACTTTGAGATCAGGTTGATGTCTTTAGTAAGGCCTTACAAGTTTTTCATGCCTTTGAGGTCTTATAGTTTTGGATACTTGGTACAAGTATGGTTCATTCCTTGCTTGAGGTCTTACAAATATTGTTGTTGCCTTATATAGGTCTTACGAGACCGAGGTTGCCCGTATGTGGCCTTACGGCCTCGGGTTTTGATAAGTCGATGGAGATGGCGCTTGACGGCAGTCCCCGAGTCGTCGAGGGTTTCCTGACTCAGGAGCCATTACTTGTAAACTTGGTATTGCCTCATTGAGGGCTTACAATTTTGGAATTTCCAACCCGGAGGTCATTTGAGTTTTTGACGCCAGTCCCCGAGTGTTCGGGTCATCTTTTGGCTTTAGAGCCATTTTGTTATCTTTTTTGTTGCCTCATTGAGGGCTTACGAGCTCAAAGATCTGACCCGGGGGTCGCATTGTTGTTAGTTGTTGACGTCAGTCCTCGAGTGTTCGGGTTGTCTTTTGGATTTGGAGCCATTTTTTTGCAAAAGAATGTCGAGCTTTCTTGACACGCAAAATGCTTTTGTGAAGTATTCTTTGATTACTTGGTATAAGCATACATATCTTTGTTGTTTAAGGGCTTAGTTGTTCTATATGGACACGGTTCGTTCGACCGTTTGGCCTGACAAATTATCTTCCTATTGAGACCCCACTTGATGCGTATTGGCTTTCTCCGAGTAGGTGACCTCCCAGGGGGATGCCTCCCAGTATTCGAGGTTGATTGCAAAGGAAGCCTTGAATACTTGTTGAGTCTTCCTTAGGTGGCATATGGATGTTGCCTCGTTAAAAATCTTACGGGTAAAACCCTTTTCGGGATAAAAAACCGGTCGAAGGAAAAGAGTGCAATGCATGCTTTTGAAACATAAGGCCTTCGAGTTGGAGAGTGCTTTGTTCGTTTCGATCGGGTACCTACACTCGGGTCAGTGTAGAATATAATTGAAAAAAAAAGGAAACGGTCATACCTTAGCGTACGATGCGCCAGCGATATTTCGAGCCCTGATATGTTTTAGTTGCTTGTGATGAGGACGCAGTACAGTCCCCTACTTTGTTTGGTCGGGATAGTCGGGAGTGTAGTTTATTATTGTTATTTTATAGTTTGCTTATCCTTCGACTCCGAGGGTGGAGGTGTCGGGGATACATCGTATACCGCGAACATTTCTTTTGCCAAATACTATTCCCCATAGACGGTCTTAATCCCATCCTTTGTGAGGAATTTCATTATCTGATGGAGGGTTGAAGGTACTGCTATCATGCAGTGTATCCACAGCCTTCCGAGCAAGGCGTTGTACCTCATGTCTCCCTCGATGACATGGAATTTGGCATTTTGGATTGTGCCGGCCACATTGACTGGAAGGGTGATTTCCCCTTTTGTTGTTTCACTCTCCATATTGAATCCATTGAGGACTCGAGAGGCAGGTACGATTTGGTCAAGCAGCCCGAGCTGATCTACCACCCTCGACCTGATAATGTTGGTCGAGCTGCCTGGATCCACAAGTACACATTTAATCTAAAATGTATTCACAAGAAAAAAGATTACCAGTGCGTCGTTGTGGGGCTGAGACAAGGTCTCGATGTCCTCGTCGCTGAATGTGAGGGCATCCTCGGGTATGTAATCCCGAGTTCGCTTTTCTCTGGTGATGGATATTTTTGTTCTTCTCATCATGGGCTCTTGTGGAGCATCGATGCCTCCCAAGGTCATATGGATGACATGTTGTGGCTCATTCGCTTCGTTCTTCTTGGCCGTTTCTCTTTCCCGAAACTAGTTTTTGGCTCGATCGCTGAAGAATTCTCGGAGGTGACCTTTATTGAGTAGTCTGGCTACTTCCTCTCGGAGCTAATGGCAATCCTCGTTCCTGTGACCGTGTGTGTTGTGAAACTCATAAACTAAGTTATGATTTCTTTGCGAAGGATCTGATTGCATAGGCCTGGGCCACCTGGCGTCTCTGATTTTACTGATGGCGAACACAATGTCAGACACATCTACGTTGAAGTTATACTCCGACAAGCGAGGTTCCTCTGTTGGCCCCGTGTTCCTATTGAATTCGGCTCTGTTGACGAATCCCCGGGGGTTTTGGCCTCGGTCCATTCTTCAGTCATTGTGGGGTATATTACGCCTCGGGGCGTTTCTCCTATCGTTGGTGTATGGCTAGTACCTTTCTTTATTTGGCTTTGGCTCCTTCGCCAAAAGCCTGCTTGGGTATACCGAGCTAGAGGGGGCTCCCAATTGGTCGTCCTCGGCCCTGATTTTTGGTTTATATCGATTGTGAACGTCCGACCAGGTCACGGCGGGGTATTCGATTAGGTTCTATTTCAGCTATTTTGAAGCCACCGAGCTTCGTTCATTAAGACCTCGAGTGAAGACCTGCACTGCCCAGTCGTCGGAGACTGGTGGTAGTTTTATTCGTTCCATTTGAAAGAGAGATACGAACTCTCGCAACATCTCATTCTCCCTCTATTTAATTTTGAAGACGTCGGATTTCCTGGTTGCTACCTTGATGTCACCAGCATGTGCCTTTATGAAAGAATCTGTCAGCATGACAAATGAATCTATAGAGTTAGGAGCTAGGTTGTGATACCACATCATGGCCTCCTTCGAGAGTGTTTCCCCGAACTTCTTTAGTAAGACGTACTCGATCTCATCGCCCTTTATGTCATTGCCCTTCACTGTGCAAGTGTAAGCAGTAATGTGCTCATTGGGGTCTAAGGTCCAATTGTATTTTGGAAGGTATGGCATTCTGAACTTCTTTGGAATGGGTTTTGGAGCCGCTTCCTTTGGGAATGGACTTTGTATGAACTTCTTCGAATCCACACCTTTCAGGATTAGGGGTGAGCCCGGAATTTGGTCGACCCTGGAGTTGTAGGTCTCGACCTTTTTGTCGTTGGCTTCTATCTTCTTCTCGCCCGATTCGATCCTCTTTGTGAGATCCTCGAGCATCTTACGATTGCAGGGTCGGCTACTGACCCATTGTTGCTTGACCTCCCTGGTACTTGCTCGGCCGGGGGGGAACCGTCCCCGAAGCTACCATGCTGGGAGTTTTTTGGTGACTTTGCAGCTGAGCAATCGCTAGTTGTTGTGCTTGCAATATTTCAAAAATAACGTGAAGGCTCGCCTCCAGTTCTTCCCTAGCTGAGGTCTTCTGGGCTTCTTATTGGTCTCCTTGGTGCACGTTCCTGTCAATTTGGGAGCTTACATCGACGTGTTGAGCATCATGTGAGACCGCGTCCACGGGGATCGGTTCTGACGCGTTCTCAGGGTTTCGCGGAGGGACACCAGCACCTAGAACGTCTACGCCATTTTCTCCATGGTTCTCAAGATTGTTGTTCATTGAGTCGGACATTTTTACCTGAAATCAAAGATCCTGGACAAGAAAAAGCGTGAAAGATAACTTGCGTTATGTAGTTAAACCAACAAGAAAATAATCACTATTATTTTTAGCCCCACTGTGGGCATCAAACTGTTTACAATAAAAATGATAATAACAATTAAATTTGATTTAGTGGTTCTAAAAATACGTGATCTATTTTTATGCTAGTTGTTAGGCAGTAGATACTATGTGAAAGACTTAGAAACGAAATAAGAGCTTAAGAACGAGGTGTTAATCAAACCAAATCGCTGCCAATCGGGGTCTCGAGCTTGCCTATTTGAGGGCCTCAGGGTCGAGTCTGAAGCTCGGCTGGTAGCTATCGAAGGCGGTCGATGGTGGATAACAGTTACAAATAGATCAAGGGCGGCCCTTTATAGCCAATAATAAGCAGTAAATGATGAACAATGAATAGAATCACAATAAATACAAGCAATAAATGAAATAATAAGATCAAGAGAATATGTTAGAGAGTAGAGAGAATGTTCTAGTATATTTAGTATGGAGCCACAGATGTCTACAAAATAACAAGGATCCCCTTTATATAAGAGAGAGAATCCTAACATAGTACAAGTGTATTTATTACAAGGATATGGAGATGGGACATCTAACTAATGCCATAATACGGGCTCAGACTAGCCTGACAGATTTTGTCGGCTCTAGCTTCACACCTTGGGAACTCCCCATTTTCTTCCCATAACCGTCGATCTCATACTGCCCCGAGGTCGAGCATCGATGGCCCTCGAGGGGTGAGACTCGACCGTGTTTTCGAGCCTTCGAGACGTTATAACGATAGAAAATTGGACCCTTGGATTTTACCGTATACAATATTATTTTTATGTTGTCTTCTATCTTTCAAGACGTAAACAGAACAATGTAAGATTAATAAATTCTATGTTTTTTTCCTTCCATTTTCTTATATTAGCCCTTGTTTCCAGTGGTTATGTCAGCTTTGATATCAACAGCATTATATCGTCAAATTTTCAGTTCAACTAGTTTTGAACATAATGTTGATAACTTTTTTTTTCCTTTCCTTCAACTAGAGAAGTAGTACGGATCCAATTGACTATGAAAAGTCTACGGTCAAATTTGAGGCAGTGAAGGAATTTTCTTTTTTTGAAAAAAATCAAAACAATCTTCTGTATATGAAACTTTAAAAATTAATTCAAAGAGCACATATACATGTTTTAAGTTATTTATTTTATTTTTGGGGTTGGTCCAAGAAAGGGGAAGCTGGGGAAAGGTTAAGTGAGAATTCAACCTTATGCCTCTAACAAGACGATAGGATCTCCACTAGTGAGCTTGTATGATATAAAAAAGTTATTGGATTTCTTCCTTTTATTGATATATTCAAATTAGAACTAATATACTTCAGTTTTTTCATAAATATGATTTAAGATATCATCAAATCGGTATGTTTAAAAAGAAATAGTGTACTGATTTGGTGTTTTCATCTCACGTAGTACGTTACACCAATTTATAAATATTCATATCCTTCGTAGATCTTGGAGTTCATATGAATAAGCGAGATTTCAGAGTCGCCTTAGTTGGATTGGCTTAATACATAATTTGACACACTAACACACTGACATAGTTGAATTTTGAGAAAGGACAAAATTAAAATCCTCCTTTTATTATTACTATTATTATTATTATATTTTTTATTTTTTTGAGTGCACAAATCCTCTTGACTTTCAGAGAATTTGGTCAAAGTCTGCCAGAATCTCCTGTTGATGAGGAAGATAATTCAAAGATAAGGTTGAAGACAAATACTCTATGAACTATACATCTGTATACTCACCCCTTCCCATCTTAAAGGGGCTTTGTTGACTGAATATATATACTTTGAGAATTTTTGTGTTTAAATTAATTAAAGTGTTTCCAAAGTTAAAAAATAAAATTATTAGTATTTGTTTTCTCAGTCTCAAAGTTTCTTTTTGGAAGTCTAAAATATATACTGCCTTTCCGGTCCTTAATATAATCTGTTGCAAGTTTTCTAGTAATTTACTTCCTCAACCGAGTTAAAAAAGGAAAAAAAAAATACGAGGTGCAATTTTGGAACAGTTTCCCTCTATGAGATGAATTTCAGAAACACTCTTTATCACCCTTTCTCTCCTTATCAGGCCCTGGCATAAACATAATTTTCATAAAGAAGTACAGTTTTGAGAGTGATGATTATTATATGCGGCAGAAGCAATTTCAGTATTAAAATCACATGTAATTTAAACAATTAATATAAACGGGATTTCACGGGTTATTTTTTGAAACGTGAACAAAACTCATCTATCACACGAGCCTCCAATTCCACAACTCAATAAAAACTCCTCCATCCGCACGATCATGATCCTCGAATGTTCCACGGTCTTTTACTGTGTTACCCAAATAATATCCGGAAATAGCAATTTCGTATGGCCAAAATTTCTAGGAAAACTTGGTTGAAAATTTCGGCCACCATATACTATGTTCTCTAGGTGGAAAACCTTATGTATTTATAGCACAAGTTTTAAGGGTTAAAACTCTTTTCCAAAACCTGTTGGGTTTTCTTTTCCACTAGAAAAAAAATCCCTTTATTTCCGATTATTTAGGCACAACAGGGACCACTGAATTTCATTAACAAGGCTTCCAATTATGGAATTAATTTCTAATTTTTGAAATTAATATCCACCATAATTAATTATGAATTATTCCACTAAAAATTCATAATTGCACTCCTTATTCAATTTTGAAATTCATCCATTAAATCTTATTTAACTCCCCGTGTTAAGATTCAGATACTAATCAATTAAATTAAATTACTGACGATTTAATTTATTGATTATTTCCTTTAGACTTTCGCTTAACTTATTTCATATGTCGGATACAAAATCCACTGGCCGGGTTTACACATGAAAACGTATAAGCTTTCATAAAGGTGTATCATTAGTCTCTAAACCGGGACATGGATTCCATCAACTAACTATTACTTCGCCAATGTACATTATTATTATCTAATTTACCAGGCATATTGACCCACGAAAGAATCTCGCCTTTTAATAAATCAAAACAATAATAATGTACACAACTACTAATAATTATATCATAATTAAGAGTATAAATACATTTAATGGCTAGAGAATTTATTTTATTAAGTCAATATAAAATACTTATCTCTACTTAGTCCGTTCAATACATACAAAATGTACTAGCACAAGAAGTTGGAATTAAACTATTCCCATAATCAAGATAAATTATATTTAATCTTGTGCTACAATCATCCATGATGGTTTGTCCAATTCCATCATTAGATTATGAACTCAAACTTTATACTTATAACAATCGGTGATTTAATCTTCCGTGTATAAGCTAAACTCTATACACTAAATCATCTACTATATAAGCAAAAGACACAGACTAATATATGATCTATTTAAAGCTTTATTAAAATTGAATAAGAGATCAATTGTTTTGATCTTGTAACCATTTGAGTAATGGACTCCTATATGAATGGATTTACTATAAAATTTAAATATAGATACGAGTAAAATTTTCTGAAAATATAACTACGAACATTATATATATTTGCTGTGTCGTATAATTTTTCCTTTAAAGAATAATATCATACACGTTTTTTCCCTCTCTTTTTTCCTTCTTTTGTTGTGTAACTAGTAGTACTATGATGAAAAAACTGAGTCTTATTACAAGATATATTCAAAGGTGCAAAGCCCTATATCAATTCTACACACGTTTTTAGTCTGACATTATTGGTCAGCTCGTTGTATCTCTATCCTTTTCCTAATTAGTTGGTGTCTCACTTTTAAATTAAAGAGTAGCTTCCAATTTTCTTTGTGTAGAAGATAGGTAAATTTTCATCTCTTGCTGAATACGCAATCGACTATTCATTCATTTTTGTTATTTTTTCTTGATTGGTAGAGACTTTTGAAAACATTGAATTTGGATATGCAGGTTTAAGTAAACATTAAGTTCCTAAATCGTTTAAGGTGTGATTGTTTGAAGAAAAAGAATCTGAATAAACACAAACTTCGTTTAAAGCGTGATTGTGTAAAGAAATACAAACAGAATAAACAAAGTTTCTTTGAGCTTAATTAGAAGAACGTAACTCATCATAGACTAACAAAAGTAAAGAGACTTTGGATTACTTTTACAATTCTTTTCTTGTGGGATGGGAGTGGGTGGGGGGTTGTTGAAGTAGGACAAAGAGAAGGAAGAGTCTGGTTAAAAATTGAATCTTGAACTTTTAAATACAATTCTTATTAATGTTAATGGATGGGAATTACAACTATGAGGAAAATAGAGGGTTTTTTTTTCATTCTCTATGAAATACAGCATGAAGAATGACGTAAAAAATATTTACACAATAAAAATACTTAAAAGGTAATTGAATGTTAATTACTCTATCTAAAAAAAATTCATTGGTAATTTATCCTAAATAGTAAGTAACCTGCTTTATATAACATTGATTATGCAATAATTTTGCACTACCAATAACCTTTTATTCTAAAAATATTATTGGTGTTTATGTTAATAATATGCCATCAAGTGGTGTCACTTGCTACATTTTGTTCAAGTGTACCAGAGTTCGTAGTTTATGGAAAACTAAAATAGTATAAAACAAAGCATGGTCAGTTTCGCAAGGCAAAACCCTAAGCACCCAATTATTTGAAGTGTAATTGCTAAACTATCATGTACTTAACACCTGTTTTATTAGTTTATTTCTTCCAAGAAAACCTAAAATTATACGTGCAAATCAAATATCTAACCAAGATTCGTTTACTATGTTCACAATTCGATCCGCTTTTCAAGCAATTCATATCGCTGGTGTGTGATATCATGAAACGATGGAAAATAACACAATCTATTCAAACATTATATTTGTAGAACGATACAGTATAATACAATACAGTACGATACGATAAATTATAAAACGATATGTAACAGTAGATGATTTCCAAATGGTTCCTATTTAACTAAAATGATCATAATTCTAGGGAACTTTAAAGAGGAAAGTAGGATTCTTAGTTTTTACATCATTAGAATCGTGGCAAATTCATAATTACATAGCAGACCAAAACAAATTAATATTTGTATTTAATTTTCATATATCTGTTTATGAACATATTGCTATTTAAATTGAAGTTTACTTCAAAATGAAGACAAAAGCGTTAAAAAAAGAAGCTTTAATAACAATCTGTAATATTGAAAACCTTAGAAACGTGAAAGTATTGGATTTAAGGAAAATAGTTGCACAATTAAATAAGGTAAAATCCGACTCAAATTTAAAGTCCTTAATATTAGAATTTCTTACGTGGAAAGATTTAGTAACTTAAATTTTAATAGATTTCAAAATACTAAATATTAGGATGATAATCAAATGACTATTTTGTCCAGTGTGAACTCTATTTTTAAAGGATAAAAAAGGCGAACGACATTTCGCTAAGGGCCTTCGTGCTTTTAATATTGTATAGATATAGATTATGTTACCGTAGATAATTTCATAACACAAGTATTATAAGGGGATATCAATTTTTGTTAACTATGTTAACCTTGAATTTCATATATCAGGTTTTAGGATTATTTCTTTCTTTAATTTCTTTTTAACCTTTTTGGTTATTTGTAAGGTTCCTTGGTTTCTTTGTTTTATAATCTTTGGACGGGACAGAATTCAAGTATATGAAAAAGGAAAAGAGGAAAAGTCCGCTGAAAATTAAACGCTGCACATGTAAAATAAAATTTGACAGCTCTATCAAATAGTTACCACTCAATTTTCATTCTATTTCTTGAAGTTTAATTTACAAGTTACAATCTACATTTACAGGGTGAGGAATCGTCCAAATTTTATTGGCTTAATTCTCATTATGTACCAGTGTATTTTTCTTAATCGTAACAAGTTTCGATGCTGAAACACAAGCTGTAATAATCGATCAGAAAAAGTACCAAGGAGATCTCAACCCGTATGTACCTAAACTTTTAAAAACCTGACATTCTTATGCAGAGGCGAAGACAGAATTTGAAGTTTATAGTTTCGAAATTATAGTCCGTTAAAGGCAATGAGTTCTGAATTAATAATGTCTACATTATTAAATAAATTTCTTAAGACAAATATAATATTTGGGCCAAAGCTACTGAATTGGATCAAACTCATATCCCGCATGCTAGCTCAGCCCCAGTTCTTACATCTCTCTTTAAATTTCTGAGAGACGGTTTCCTTTTAATTGGTTAAGTATATAAAAGTACTTATTCCATTTATATGTTGTACTGCTTGTGTTATAACCGTGTTTCAAGTTTAAGTTTTCAAAAAAGATATGATACACTGTATCTGTATTTATTTCGAATCCTTTTTAATTTCTACTATACTAAATACTTGCTTCAATCCGGCGATTACACTAAATCAATTAATTTAATCTTAAAAGGCACAAAATAAATAAAAATATAAATCACTTAATCATGAATAAAAAAATATAAATATATTCTTGTATTTACTACTTTGATGTAAATAAAGCAGGCGTGAGTAAAATTTTGCAAATATCTCTCTTTTGTGCAACATAGGTGGCGAAAGTGTGAACATGACCTGACATTGGCATATGCAAACCTATTTTACTCTAAACGAATGGGTTGCGTGTCAACGTATATAGTCAACCACTAGATAATGAAATCAAATGGAATCATACTATGGCTACTTGTTAATCATTTTCACTATATAGACTATTAATTTTGGACAAATCATTAATAAATCTATCGCAATCTCCTAGAGGCACATGCGCCTTTCATTATAACACGGAGGTGATTAAGGATGGGTTAATTAGATAATTAAGTGATGGTTTACTTCACAAGAGGCTAGAACCTAATATAAGACAAGTGTTTTGTATGTAAAATATATAATACAAGTGCTTTGTATATAAATCTTTTATATTTTATCATGTTAAATTAAATATATTCTTACTTTAAATTGTGAATGCTATAGTTAAGTTTCTTGATTTACTTAAATACCAAATGCAGGTAATTATTTTTCACGAGTAAAATGTATGATCACTCTTTTATACCTTTACCTTTCTTTCTCACTTCTTGTCTAACCGATGAAATTATTCTCTCTTTCCATTCTTTTCCGTTGAACTCCGTCATGCCAATCAAACGTCCTTTAATTAAAAGATAATTAAGCCATTCTCAGACCCTAAAATAACACATATATAAGTACAGAATGACGTATTCACATATATCATAATCTAGCCACGTTCTTTCTTGGAAAAACACCTGCAGCTATATCTTGGTCTTAATGAAGGAAAATAAAAAAATAAAAAACATATAAGATGAATAGTCAACATCCAGCTTTTATGCATTTTTTCTTTTACCTTTAACCAAAAATCCCACTATATATACATTCTTGTATAGGTTGTTTCTGCTCTTTCTAAACAACACGCTGAGCTAACACTTTGAATG
Organism: Nicotiana sylvestris; assembly: GCF_000393655.2. NCBI lineage: Eukaryota > Viridiplantae > Streptophyta > Magnoliopsida > Solanales > Solanaceae > Nicotiana > Nicotiana sylvestris. The sequence goes on from NC_091058.1 coordinate 66,836,937, forward strand.
GTTTTTTGAATGGTCATAAAAACCATGCAAAGCTACAACGATGACCCTTTGAACAACTATTACCTACAAACCCTTGGCAACCAACCAAATGATATTTCTGCCCCAAATATGACTACAACCTTAAACTGTGACACTACAACCTTAAGCCCTACAAATTCTTTATCTAGTCATGACTTAAGTCCCAAAAATTGTTGCATAAAGAAGCCAATTAGAAGAAGATCTCGAGCATCCAAGAAAACTCCAACCACTCATCTCAATGCAGATGCCTCGAATTTTCGAGCTTTAGTGCAACAATTTACAGGGTGTCACACTTCTAATACTTTCTTAGGTGCTCATAAAGGTCCTATTAACTTAAATTTTGGACTAGATGAGAATGAAGATTTTGATGCAGATAATTCAATTACTCATTTGTCTTCATTTGCGTGTGATAATTACTGTGGTTTTAAGGTTCAGCCTCAGAGAGAAATGCAGCAGAAGGAGAAGAAGATGGTCAATAAGGAAGATCAAGACCAAAAGGGTATGTGTTCAGTTGATCATACAATAATTGGTTCAAGTTCAACGACCAATAGCAGTAGTCCTCCGTTGGATTTTTTGACTTTAGATGATTTTGAATTGGAGAATCTCTCTCTTCAAGATTTCACTGAAGAGTTTACTTCTACTGATGAAAATATTTGGGATGATGGTTATCTGATCTTTTAGTGCATATGTGCTTTTCTTTTAATTTTATTTTTTCGTTTTTTTTTTCTTCTCTCCTTACTTTTGTGGGGCATATAGCCATGGTAAGAAGAAAATGAGGAGAAGATTGGTTGAGGATCAAGTCCTCTATTTCTTTTTCAATTTTCAGTAGTTTTTCTTTTCTTGGATTTGTTAAGGTTTTAGGTATCAGTTAAAAGAGAATGTTCATTATGTAAATATTTATCCTATTTAATGACGTCATTAAAGTTGTGATATTCACCTCTTGATTTAATGCAATTTGTGAGTTCTTGGTAGTATAATATATATCAGGTAAACAAAAAGAAAATGAATTGACCACGTATGTGATAGCCTTTTCCTTCTTCTGTTTTTTCTTAATTTTACAAAATTGTATGCTTATAAGAAGCATCAGGTCACACATCAATGAACATGGAAACTTAAACGATGACCCAGAGACAAGTCTACATCCACCGAAAAACAGTCCACATCAATTAAACTAGATTAGTAGACTTTTCCCCACATCCCTCAACTCATGTGATCTATACTTACTAGAGTTGAATCTACGAACACCTACTATTTACACTAATCCAACGAATACATAGCAGGTGTCATTACATGTATTTTTATCACTTAACAATTGTTAATTAATACATATTTTCACTTCAACTTTACATAACCATAAGAAACTAGCGTACATCGTTGAGGTAAATATTAGGTGTAAATAATTATCTGACTGTCCCATCTTCAAAGATCTTAGTTGGTTTGTAGTAGACGAAGTCTATCAGTGCCCTGCGGATCTTATGTCCTACTCTTTGTACTGCTGTTTATGCTACTTTTCAAGGAATATTGTTAAACATCCGTTAGTAGTGCATGTCTTTCAATTTAACCTATTAAAACGCCCTTTAATTTCTTCTTAGAGTAAATAGTTTTCTTATGTATAAACTTAAGTGCAGAAGCTCTTCTTAAGTCTCCTTGAAACGTATATGGTCATTTTGATGAAGCCTGTCTCCTTAGATATGTAAATGATTTGATGGCTATTAGTTTGCGCGCGTGCACTTCAACTGCTTACTCAGATACATGTTGCTTTCCACCGGTAGAGATGCTAAGCAACTTTGCCCACTGATTCTTAGACAGATGACGATAAAATAAATTTTCCATAAGCACAGTGAAGTACAAAGAGCATAACTTTGATGCAATGCTCAATTATTCTAGTTGTTTCTTCTTCAAAAATAATATTCATATAGCATTTCAACTTCCCAAAGAACAGAAGCCGCCAGCAACTGACTTTATTACAAGTTATTCACTCACAGTCAGTTTAACTTGTACAACTTGTATCAACAATCAAGAACACAATCCGCTTAAATATCTAAAAACAAACAAAGATTGCAAGATGAATACGGCTTGATAAGATGGTGACATGGTACAATATCAAGTTATTTCGAGTGTTTGGGGCATATAGAAACATTATTCCATCATTAACGCCTTCCAGAGGCCACTGATTCAGTAGAGAAGAGATACTTCACTCGTGACAGAACAGAATCATGGGCAGGATCGTATGGGTGGTCCTTTGAAGGAATCTCCAAAATGGCTGGAATTGGTTTATTATAACTATCAACCAAAAATCGTATCATGTTGGCAATCTGAAAAAAATAAACCAGGAGGAATAAGTTATATGAAATGCCAATTAGCTTGGACCCTTGTTTTCAGTGAGTCTTCAGTTAAAAGAACAGTGGATAGTTGCCCATGGACATAAAACTGCAGCCTAATAATTTTTAGTTCTTATGGGTGATAGCGAAACTCCACCATATTACACAATGTTAGTGGGGTTTATTTAGTAAACTGAACAGAAACTCAACAAAGGTAAAATAAGCAATTTGACAGAACCTCACAATCTCTGGTGTATCTAAATACAGGAAGTAAGAAACGATAATACTTCCAAGGACAAGTAAGAAACAGGAAGCGCTAAACTCGGGTAGTTTACTGAACAAGGCTCTGCTACTGATTCGACGGGGAGAGAGGGAAATTGATAGCTTTTTCTTACTCTTAGCAAACTATTGTCCTTTCCCTTTATATATTAAGCCTATCAAAGGAGTATCTACATTGCACATCCCCTTTGTCCCATGTCAACAAACAACTAGTTCAATACACGCAGACATTGACAGGCTAACTCGGCAGTTTCAAACCTCTGTTTCACAGTGTCTGATACAAGTTAAGAGGAGTGACTGAGTGGTTTGAAAAGTACTTAACATTTCTTAACGCTGTTTGGAAGGACTGCATGAACAGTTACTTTCTCATTTTGATGAATTTTAGACTGGCTTAAAAACTGAGATGGAGGTCTACACCTCTTCACTTGTATTTTCCTTTCTTTCTTCCCCTTTTTTTTTTTACAAGGACACCTCTTCAGTTGTATTTCATAACCAAACAAGGAAAATGAACTTAGCACTACCCTCTTGATGTCCCCTCCTCCTGCCTTTTCCCCAACCAAGCACAGTATCATCTGATGGAGGTGATAGAAATTCGAGAAGCAGGCTTATGTGGTTATGGTCAATTATCTATTTTTGCTTTTACAAGTCCAATGAGGTTTAATTTTGGAAGAGGAAATGCAAGCTGATTGATGTTGTAGCAAGTGGCGGAACCACAGCCAATGAAGGGGTTTCAATTGAATCCACTTTGTTGGAAAACCGTACTGCGTAAGTAGAGCAAAAAACAATTATTTCATATATATCCAAATTTTTGAATCTCCTTGAACATAAGGAAGGTTTTCATTATGGTGGCAAAGGTAGTTCAAAAATTGCTTTAGATCCTAGGTTCGAATTTTTTGAATCCCCCTTGTTAAAATTACAGGTTCCGCCACTGGCTATAGCCACGGTAAGCTTAACTTCCAACAGGAAATATAGATTATATTGCTTTTACTCTAGCAGGTTTCTGATATTAGCTTGAGAGCAATCAAAGTTGGACAGCAATTAGGTAGTTCAAAAGTTCAGAAAATGAAAGATTTCGATCGATCCAATTAGCCATCTACATTCCAACCTAATTTGACATAAACACAATATGACATAACTAACAATTGAAACACGCAATTCTTATTGTGGCACTTGAGCAGAGCTCCATGTAATGCACAACCAGCAACTGCTGATAATTTTCTTGACTACATAATAGACATGTAAAAACGATAAACCAAACATCAAATGAAACCAGAGTATAAAACTTACATATTGGCTGATTAACACGATTGCGACGTCCTCTCTTGTGGTGAATTCCTTAAACGCATCTTCAATCTGCTTCACCGTTGTTTCTAAACATGAGATAGGAAATCTATATTACTTTCTATCCAAATATTGGAAAATTGAGAGAAAGATGAAAAAAATCTACCACTCAAAGGAGACGCCAGCTTCCATTATATTTATTCCATCCCTCACTCAGTAAATTAGAAATATTATTTGAGCCCATTACCGATAAAAAAGGTCAATCTGTTTGGTTATATGGTCTAAACACAAATGATTGACTCTATTCTGAGTTGAGCAAGAGAGTTAACCAAATAAAAGATGTATGACATATATCTGTACATGTCAAAAAATATAATGACATATACACTTATACAGTTGAAAGTTATTTATTGAAATCACATTTGGGCTCCTTAAGCCATAATCATAATGACAAATCCTTTATACCGGGAGTACCACCTAGACACAGACATCAAGATACACCAATATGAGATCATCAATGCTGAAAATAAAATGTTAATGCAAAATAGTACTTTGAGAGCTATTATTCAAGGGAACATTACATGCTAAATGTAAAAGCATAACTAAAGCATGTAACATAAACATAGTCATTTATTTCCAAATGTTTTCTTCACTAACCATATGTATATTATTTCCTCCCAAGGTCAATTCCTCCTTTAGAGAGGAAGCTTGCGACAACTAAAAGTGTTGCATCCAAATTGCCACGGTCAACAGCAAGATTTGCTTAAATATTTTTTCTTTATCTTTTAATGATGCTCGGTAAAAACCAACAAGATGCTTTAGCATATGACAAGTATGTACCTAATGACCCTTCATGCCAAATCGATAGTATTCATTATATTCTTTTTACTTTGTTGACTGTTATCTTTCTCCTATTCTCTACGTTGTTATGCCCCTTCTGCAGTTAGATCAAGATATGACCTGATGATAAGTGTAGTGCTTGTTAAAGTCACCATGATCACAACCACAATTATGGTCGTGGCTATATCCATAAGGTCTATTATTTGTTGTCTCATTCACTTCTGGAGATAGATGGGAACCAACGGAGCATGCTTCATTATCTTTCATTAATTGCTCGTTATATTGATCAGCACTAAGAGAGATGAAATCAATTCTGAGTACTTCTTAAAACCTTTTTTTTATGGTATTCTTGCCGCAAGAGCAAATTTGAAGCATGAAAAATAGGGAATGTTTCCTCTAACATATCCTCATCATTGATCTTTTTTCCACGTAATTTTACTTGACTGAGCTATATCTTTTTCCACCATAGAATTAGTTCTAAGTGAAATTACATGGAGAAAAGATCACTGATGAGGATATGTTAAGAGAAAATATTCTCAACTATTCATGCCTCAAATTTACTCCAAAATAACAATATCGTGAAAAAAGTTTTAAGGAGTACTCAGAATTGATTTCATGTCTCTTAGAGGTTGAGCAAAATAACCAGCTATTAGGGGAACAATCAAGAAATATCCTGTTGGTTTAGTCCATTCCCTGAAATGAACGCGACAACTAGTTGATCTTATGGACATAGTCGTGGTCGTAGTCATGGATGTGATCGTGATGGCAACATTAAGCACTATGCTGAGCATTAAGCCATTTGTCACCCCTAAGTGGGGCAAAATAGTGCAAAGAAGAGGAAGAAAGATTAACATGGACAATAAAAATTATGAGGAATAAAGTTATCAATATGGCATGAAAGATCATCAGCTTCTGTCTTTACCAAACATCATTAAAGGTAATAAAAAATATTGAAACAAATATTATTCTTGACCATGGCAATTTGGTACGTTTAGATATTGTAAACATCCTCACTAAATAGGCAATGACACAATGACCGTTAACTGCAAATACACCGTGCAACATATTTCAATGGTGTTGCTTGGTGGAAATAATGATCATATGGGGAGTGATAGAAACATTTGGAAATATGAGCTATGTTTAATTTACATGCTTTAACAACGGTATTAGGCTTAGTTATGTAATGTTCTCTAAATTTGCATGTAAACTTTATTTTCTACATGATATTGTCTTAGCTTATCTTCTTATAGATTAAATATATGTAATATAAATCTTATTTGACAAAGAAAGCGATAGTTTTGACCTAAATATGTCTGCAATCATTTATAAGTGTATACGTCTTGCAGAAAGTGCAGCTACGAACACAATGTTGAAAGATATCAAACATTTTTTGCATTTGAATAATGACAGCTGCAATGGCTAGTGTCTAGTACAAAACTAATTTTTTCTTTACTAACAAGAGCATATTTGCATTCAATCAAGTTAATAGTATCAATATGTATGTCAGTTTGATGGAGAGTAGAAGCTACAGCCCATAAGTAAAAGAACGATTCTCAAAGCTATTAGCGAATTGGTAATTCCAAAGTTGAAACTTACTTGAATCCACAATAAGGTAATTTGTTTTCCTCCTCAAATCAACATTGCCAACTCCAGCCAGTAAAAATCCTGTAATTGTGTCCTACATTAACAACTTATTTCCATCAGCATCAGTATGTCTAGATAGTTAAAGCGGGCAATGCACACACACATAATTATTCCAGGACAGAACGTGCAAGTACTCTATAAGTATAGTGAAAACAAATAAAACCAAGATTAAAACCCCATTACTGACACAAGTGAAATAGAGCACAGTCTATCGATTCTAATCATACATAACAACACCCAAAAAAATTATGTTGAAAAGTTCACCTCATCAGCAATCATGGCAATAAGGGCTGAGTTGCTAGTTTTGATAGGAGGTCGGTTAGCCATCTGAGAGAACAAGGTTTCTGCAATCGCAGAAGATCAGAATAAAGTAAGAAGCAGTCAAAGACTAGAATCACAAAACAATCTTGAACTAACAAATTCAGATATCAAATCAAATCCTAAACTATTAACAAAACACCACCAAAAAGATCAGATGTAACTAAGGATTTAAACAAATTTCAACTTCTTAATGATATCGAATAAACTAAATAATCAGATCGAAATACTCTGAAATAACAAAATTGAATGGAGAAGAAGTCTAATAGTTGTGAGTGCAATAGTTTTTAAGATTACTTTGAAGTGTTTAGCTTCAATTGAGGAATCCAAATCTCTAGAGACGAATCTGGGAATTGAGAGGGAGAGGGCTGAAGATGCTATTTGCTGTTCTGTTCGCTGTTGTGTGGAAAGGAGCAAGTTGAAACTGAAAAGGAGGTACTGTAAAGTGTCGGCTAAGCCCCCAAAGTTTCAACGTGCTCACAAATGTCCACCTCTTCGTTTAATTCATCCCAAACAAAGAGAAAGAAAAGAAAAGAAAAGAAAAGAAGCATTATTACCTTGCTAGAAATCACATGTATATTCTTAGAGGTTGTTTGCCTTGGTTGATGATATTGCAGTAAGGGTGTTAAACGGGTGGGCCTGGCCGGACCGGGTTGAAAAAAAAAATCGGCCGATTTTCAATCCGAGCCGGTTACGGGTTAGTCTATACCGGGCTTAACGGGTCCGAGTTCATCCGGGTAAAAAATGAACCGTAAGGGTTACGGGTCCAAGTGGCCGGGTTAGTTTTTTTTTTTTGAAATCGTAATTTATATTAATATAAAGTAAAATATAAAACAAAAAAATAAACTTATAAAAAGAGTGTTTGAATAAAGGATGCAAAGACTTTAAAAATTTTATATTTGAAATTTTGAATATTTCATTAAGAATTTAAGATAATAGAATATAATGAAGATGGAAAAAAAATTGCACTTATAATTTACAAGTTCTTTTTTTATTTCAAACTTACAAATTAAAGTTTACATTTAACGACAACTAAATTAACGAAAAAAGAGTAAAATTAAATTTTCATTGCATAATAATACTTCAAATTAATCTAACAAACAAAACAATTAAGCATAAATACGTCTCAAATAACACAAATTGTCTCAAATAAAATAACACAAATTGTCTCAAATCAACTTAAATACGAATTTCTGGAGGATGCTCAAGACAACTCTTCATATACCTCCTTAAACAGCATGTGCCCACCCACTTTAGACGAAGATTTAAGACTAGACCGCAGTTCTTGCATTTTACTTTGTGAATTTCTTCATTTTCTTCTACCATCTCAAAGTGTTCCCAAACATATGAGCGCACTCTAGAAGTACGGGGCATGATTTAACTTTAATTGAGAATTTGAGTTTCAGAAATGTGAGGTGAGTGAAGAAATGAAAAACATGAGGGGGGGGGTATTTATAATTTTTCAAATGGCTAAATTAGTAATTACTAAAAGTGTTATTTTTTAAAAAATATTACCCAAAAAGGGACTATTCTTGCAATCAGCCCGTTGGGCAACGGTCATATGACATTTTTTAAAATAAAATAAAATAGAAATCTAGATGTTAAACCGGTCTGGGTCGGGCCGATTAACCGGTTCTACAGGAATTTTGGTTGACCGGATTTGACCGGTCCAATTAACCAGATGTATTAAGGTGAACGGACTACTCCCCTAACCCATTCCACCCGGCCACCTAAGTACCGTCTGGGCCGGTCCGTGTTTCAACCGATTTGGGCCGGGCCAAAAACGGGTCAACCCGGCCCTTTTGACACCCTTATATTGTAGTAGTATTTAATCCTAACATAAATTCGTATAAATAATATCAGCATTTGGCTGGCCACATAGGTTAAAATATTTGTCACGTAATTAATGTAGTTTTCTATCAGCAGTATTAAACAATAATTAATGTCTTTTTGAGCCGAGGGTCTTTCGAAAACAGCCTCTCTACTCCTTCGGGGTAGGGGTAAGGTCTACGTACACACTACCCTCCCTAGACCCCACTAGTAGGATTTCACTGGGTCGTTGTTGTTGTTGTTGTTGTTGTTGTTGTTGTTGTAGTATTAAACAATAATTGCATTAACTTATGGGACAAGTGCACACTATTCTAAGGAATGCTACTTAAAGATTAGCCCGTACTTATTTTATCCTAAAATTTTAAATTAAAAATTTTAATTTTAGGAAAATTCATGATCTTTTTCCAGGAAACTAAAAACCTAAAATTCAGGACGCACGAGCTAATTCCTAAATAACAGCCCTTTAAAGTAGCTATCTAGTGTTATTTCTAATTAATTTAAGCAAAAAATATACATAATTTTAAGATAGAATAACAACAACAACAACAATAACAAACCCAGTAGTTTCCCACAAGTGAGGTCTGGGGAGGGTAAGATGTACGTAGCCTTATCCCTACCCCTGAAAGGGTAGAGAGGTTGTTTTCGATAGACCCTCGGCACATTCTCACCTATGCTTGAATGATCATAATTTGTTTTTTTAATCCTAAACGTGAGTAAAGGCTAGTCTTGAACCTACTTGCGATCATATCTAGGTAACTAAGAGGGTTTATATTTATTCGTGGGGCCTAAGATAGGTTAGTCAATCATATTCAACACTTAAGGTGCTTTAATCACTATTTGTTAATCGTTAAAGGTACACCTAGTGAAGAAGGTTATTGGCATAATTTAAAGAAACACCAAATAACTTAGAAAGTGAATAGATTAAAAAGAAATAAAGATCATATGTTAGTCAAAGGCGAAATTCATATCCAAGCTTTTTTTTTTTTGCTTATTAGAATCTCCAACCATTAATTCTGCCTCCAAAACTTTGGCATTTTTCAATTCACTTTAGTTATAGGATCGTTCATAAAGTTATCTAATTTCTAAAGTTGTGTTCAGGAAACATTAATTAATTAATTAGAAACCCCAATCCTCGTAGGATCAATAATAATTTATACCATCTTTGACAAGTGCAAGCTTTAGCTTTCTATCAAGATTTTTTTCACTCACAATACAAGCGTGTGTAGCTTAGGCATATCGTTCACGAGCAATCGAGAACATTTCCTTCAATCAGTCTATAGTACATTGTATTAATCTAGTGTCAATTTTTTTTAGAAAGAGTATTTGTTATATCCCTATATAGACTCACCCATAACAAATTCCCAATACTCAACCTTCTTTGATTCATCTTTGATCCTCATATAATCAAATAGTGTTTTACCCATGCCATGGGTAACTCAAATCAATCAATAATTTCTCACTTTTCAATTGGTTCATATCATTTATTCATTGGAATCATGGATAATTTCATGGATACTACTAGTTTCTTTAACCTTAGTTTCCCAATCAAGGAACTAGCATTAACAATAACTAAGCCTCAACCCCAAATAAGTTGGAGTCGACTATATCAGTCATCACTGACCATATTTTTTATTTATTATCTCAGGCTAATATTACAAAACAAAAATAAATATAAAAAGTACTAGAAGGAATCTCGAATAGGGCTTACAATTCAAATATATGTTAACAAGCCTGTAGAACATATCATGCTCAAATAAAGTCGTAGAATCTCAAAGAGGAATAAGAGACTCATAGAAAGCAAAGAACCTAAAGTGAATAGATTAACATGACTACAATATATTTTCAACTAATTGGTATCACTTATATAAATCTTCTGAAAAAATACATAAGTCGCCCCTAAGGCTTATCTCAAAAACTCAATTCTCCCTTACCCCTATTATGGTTCAGAATGGAACTAATACCTCCTTGAAAATAAAAAAAATCAAACTTGTGGAGGGCTACATTTTACACGCTCCTTCATGTGTCAAATGCCACTTTAATTTATTTTCTTTATTTCATTTTGTTCAGCTTTTTCTTAGATGAGTGATTTTAATAGTTTTGGGGGTAGGAAGCAGGGGAGGCTGAAAGGCCCTGGTAGTGATCTATTTCTATATCATTGTTGGACGTATAAATGTTCAATAGAACCTACCAAAATACCTTTAACTTTGGTAAGTATCATCCTATCACGTAACACCCCGAAACCACTTATCCATTTCAACCAGCTAATTTTGATGTTATGTATATCATCCTCATATATCATTCAATCCTCCTTGAACAACAAACTTCGATATTTGAATTGTTTGCATTAGGCACCACCATCCCATCTCACCTGACCTCAACTTCACTTTCTTATGCTAACTAAACTTGCAGTGTGTATATTCAATCTTACTTCTACTTATCTTAAAATCCTTATTCTCTAGAGTGCTTCCTATATTTCACGCTTTTGGCTGACACCCTCGCTGGTTTCATCAATTAGCACAATATTATTAACAAATAGCACACGTTGTGGTACATCCTCTTGTGTATGTTGGTTAGCTCGACCATAATTAGGTTAAACATATACATGCATAATGTTGGTTCCGGTCTGAACCTACGATTATGGAAAACTCTTTTAAGCTCCTACTGCTATTTTAACGCTAGTAAAGGCTCCTTCATATATATCCTTTTGTGAAATTTAAATATTTAACATGAATTTAATTTTTCTCTAACACAAACCAATGGACTCTCTTTGGTACTCTATTATAAGTTTTCTCCATATCAATGAACATCATCCGTAAATCTTTCTTTTTCTTGTAACAAATTTCTATCAATTTTCTTAGCAAGCGTTACCGAACATAATCCAAACTAATGTTAGTCATTCTTGTAGTGTCTCTAAGTATACACACCATCACTCTTTTCCCAAATTTCATAGTATTGACTCACAAGTTAAATGCCACAATAGTTTGCACAACTTTGAATATCTCTTTTGTTTTTATAAAAGTGAGATTAGGGTACTTTTTCTCCACTCGTCGGGCATCATACCACTTCTTAATGTAGCATTAAATAGCTTGGTAAACTATTCTACTCCGACTTATCTAAAGACACTCCCAAACCTCTATAGGAATACCATCTGGACTACAGACTTTCGTAATCTTTATATTTTCATGGAGTCATCTACCTCTACGAGCGTAATTCCATAGTATAGCTTAAATTCATCGTGTACAGATGTATGAAAATCCTAATTGTTATTCTTGTGGTTCGAGTTGAACAACTCTCTATCTCTTTTTGATCTCATTATCTCTGATCAACACTTGTCGAGAATAGTCTTTAATACAATTTACCGGGTTTAAATCTTTACTCCTCTTTTCTCTCAGTCATACTATTTTAAACATCTCTTTCTCATGTCCCTAACTTTTGATACAAGTCATCCAGGGCTTTCTCTCATGCAATTTTTTGAACAGTTGTAAGGCATGCTTTTAAAGGAAATACTTAAGGTTAGGTCTCCATTGACCTCAAATCAAATCTTAAAGACTCGATGCTAGAATTTCAATACTCAACTATTGCGTCCAATCATCGACAATTGACATGAGTCTACTTTGGATGTGTGAGTCGAACCATATTAGTAGCAACTTACGATATGCCATACACTAGTGTTAGTTTAGGTCTTGCTAGAATACCTAGTCTTGATGTAAACATGATGGAATATACGCATCCAATGGGAACCTCCCCAATATAAAGAAATATTTTGTTTAAGCCCGGTGAAAAAAATAATGAATATTGAAAGCATTTTTAATGCTTTTTCATATGGTTATGACTTTAGTTTTACTGTTATATATGAAAATTTTAAATTTGCTAAAGTACGAATTTTGTTACTAACTTCATTTAAAGAAAAGAATGATCCACTTTTTTAGAAGAGGGCCTATGAGATTCATTGCATTGTATATGCCGACTCCATTTATCTTTGTGTCTTACAGGTTCAGTAAAGCCCTACATTTATTCGGTGACGGCTTATTTCTTTCTCGTTATTAATCCTTTAAAGGGCTATGCCCCACTTCTATCTTCATTAATAAAATTCTCTCCGTCTTAACTTAATGACACATGATAGGGTTCGTTTGCTTCATTTAGAACCCCAATATATGCTTTATGCATAGTCAGGACAACTAGTTTAAAGATTCGCTCCTTGGGACACCAGCCTTGTTGGGTGTCGATCATTACCCGCAAACTTGGTATGAGATCCTGAGTTTCATGAGTCCTAGGAGTTTAGTCAAGGAGCAATAACTTAGTAAAGTCTTGTTTATAGTTGTGTAGTGCATCACAATTACATGTGGAGGGCTATTTAGACAGGTTAGAGAGTCAGTTTCTTATTTTGTTCACTCTCCTCTTAGTATTCACGCGTTTAGAGCCAAGCTGCTAAATTATTATGTGGTTGTTATATATACCTTGATTGCAGTAAAATTAGTAAGCAGTAGCCCCGCAATAGAAGCCAATAGATGTTCGATGTGACTAAAGACATGCCACTTGCACCAAGGTTGTGGTAAAGGGCTGAGTTAGACAGGTTGCCAAGAGGACCCAAGTTAAATCAAGTTATGTATACATGGACTATAGGATGACTAGTTAGATAGGCTAAGGACTATAACTAGCAAGAGTAAGTGATGGTACAATAACCTAGTTAAAGGACATAGCTTTAGTTGGATTAAGGCTAGAAAACGGGTCGTGCCCGGGCCTAAACGGGCCTCGTGGGCTGGTCCTATATGGGCCCAGGCTTTGTGGGTCGGGCTTAAACGACCCCAAACTTTGTGCGCTTTTGGAGTTAACCGAACCAGGACCGAGACCACGAACTAATGGTCCCGGACTAAGTGGGCCGGTCTTGGGCCGATGTGGGCCTGGCCTATTTTTTTAATTTTTTTTATTTAAGGCAATATCTTGTAAATTATATAGCTTACATATATTATTTATAACTATATCTATATCTATAATATATATATATATATATATATATATATATATATATATATATATATATATATAAATGTGTGTGTGTGTGTGTGTATGTGTGTGTGTCACACATCCTTTTTACTACACCCGGAAGGAGTATAAGAGAGTTTTTCCAATTTAAGTGACAATCGAAACGTTATTATTTATTAGATTCAGAGTCGCCACTTAAGATAATTTAAAGTGTCCCAAGTCACCGGTTTGAATTCCGAATCGAGGAAAGATTTGAATCTGTTTATGTCTGCGAACACAGAAATTCGGTTAAGGAATTCTGTTAACCCGGGAGAAGGTGTTAGGCATTCCCGAGTTTCGTGGTTTTAGCACGGTCGCTTTGATCATACTTGGCTTATTTTAGAACCTATGTGCTTTTTCATTTTACCACTTTTAATCAAGAAATTATCCTAAAACGAGTCATACGTATGTATACTCATTTGTTTGGTGCGTCAAAAATCATGTCACGCTAATGTGTCCACGACTAGTAACACTTTATTATTATTAAGAAAAGTTTTGCCAAAGTTGCGCGAACGCATAATCTGGTTTTCTTTTTAAATCATAATCATGTCACGCGAACGTGTCCACGATCACGATAATATATTAAACGGGCCTAGGGCAACTACGAGCATTTGTCATTTTATATCTAAGTCATAAGATTAATACGATGGACATGAATGATTAACTTGTGGATGGCATACCTCGGACTAAATTAAGAGTCTTAACTAATTAAGAAAGACTTGAAGAAATTGTAATTACTTTAGTCTAAAGTTCAAACCTAATTCATTAATTAGAAAAGACTAGCACTAAATGAAATCACTCTATTTTATTTCAAGGCATGGGCCTGGCCTGAGGCCCAATAGCCAATTGCCTATTACTTGACAAACACGAGAGCATAATTGGGCTCACGATGCAGCCCAAATCGAGAATCTAACATGCAGAAAGGGAAGCTTGGCACAACTAGACCGATGCTGATAACCCAGTTTAGTGCTTTAGCACTAATATTTGAGGCAACACTACATTTTTCATGAAATCTTTGAATCTGAACAAATATTGACTACCTTAAATACATGTAAAACACATTTGAAGGCCAGCATATATTCTACGGTGAAAATATAATTCCTATTTGTGATAACAAGCCTTTACACAAATTGTTTATCATTTAACATCAAAAACTCAAGGATCACAACTCATGCTAAATTTTGATTCAGACTAAAATATTTAAACAAAACCATACTGACTCGAAACCTTCTAAAAGAAAACCAAATGTGAGGAGTTAATCTAAATCTGAGAATTTTCACGTCTAAAATCAAGCTCAAATTCCATTCGAAAGTCCTTTTAAAATTCAAAAATGCTCATACATGAGCAAACGCAGAACTAAGTGACAAATTCTGAAATCATGGGACTATGTTTCAAGCTATACAGGAGCAAGTCTAAAAAATGATTAATGGGAAACAAGCATAAATCAAGTTTGCTAAACCACAACATGAATGGTCTAAACTAATAAGCATTTAAACTATGGCTATGAAAAGCACATCCAAAAAAAACAGCCAGTCTCAGCTAATTAAACTAAGAGTCATAGTCCTCAATTAATACACATTATACTAAGTCTAAAAACACTCTTGAATCAACTGCATTCAAACAAAATCCAGATCCAAACCTTAAGACAAACATGCAATACTGATGACATGAATAAAATACACATAAGAAAGCTAGACTAAAAGGAACACAAAACAAATACAACCAATTCAGATAGCTGATCAAGCAACAGAGAATTAACATTTGTCAATTTCTTCAACTCGAATTACAGGGCTTCATACTTGCACCTCATATGCTAACAAAAGCTAGAGCATACCTGGTTACAGCAACACACAATGAGAAAATGAGCTAAAGTTTAAGGAGAAACAACAGCAGCAAATTTGATTCAGTAAACCTGCAACAAAACAGACTTGAAAATCAGTTTTTGACTCGAAAACAACCCCATAAATCCTTTGTAACTTTCAGATAATAGAACCAACAAGAAAAGTGGACCAATATTTACCAGAAATGACAATAGATTTCAGTGTTTTGAAGACTCAGCCGAATCTCTAAAAAAATTCTCCCTTATGTGTGAAGAAATAGTCCTTTTATAAGGAGCTTTTAGGGCAGCAGAAAATGAGTCAGTTTATTGCCCTTAAATCCTTTTCCAATTTTTATTTTTGCTATTTAATACCTAAGTCCAAATTCAGGTTTTCAGAACAGTCTTTAACCCTCCTTCTAGGAAGCTTCCTAAATCAGTTATAATAGATTCCCCAACCGAAAATCCTTGAACTAACCCTTAAACCCCTGTTAATTACTTCAGGAACCAAACGGATATGGGTCAAACTTGATCCAAAACTTAACAGGCCTTTGAAGTAAGGTCAAGAATGGCCTCACGACCCAAACAATCAAACTGATCCAAGCCAAATTCAGTGATTTTACCAAAAGCAGAAGAAAACAAACACTTAAATGGTTCGAAAACTAAAATTAACTACATGACTGATTAATAACATAAACAAACATAGAATGAACTAGGCTATTAAATCGAAATGAACTAATTAAACTGACTAAAACAAAAAGGACAAAATCTAACAAAAATCAGAGAACAGGCTTAAAAATGTGAAAAGAAAAGCGAATGGAAAAACTAAGAACAAAAATCAATATAAAAGGGAAGACCTAGATTCAACAATTTGGTCGAATTTCAGTCAAAATACAGACTAACTAAAGGAAGAAAGAACAAAAAAAGGAACAAGAGGTGAAGCAGACCAAAAAAGAAGAAGAAAACTTACCAAGTGACCCCGGAATAACACTGGACATCTTGATTCAAACGAAACTGATGCTAATCACTTGATGAGCAGCATCGATTTGCGTTGAATCACACTTCAAAACTCGAAAGAATCGGAAGCTTATGGTCATGCATGCCAACGAACTCAACGAAAATTGATTTTGGGCTTTAGGGTTTCAAACTTAGATTTAAAATTCGAAGGATTCTGGAAGGGTTCGAGTGAAATTGATTAGGGATTGGGAGAGGGGATGCTGTGAGGGTCTTGTGGTGTTAATTTTGGACCGATCTGAGGCGGCAGCCGGCGAGGTTTAGCGTTTAAGGGAGGCTAGGGTTACTGGTCTCTGAAATTAGAGACGATGAATGAGGGAGGTGAGAATGGGAGGGTGGCCTAGGTTCCGACCGTTTTATAATTAAAAAGATTGTGAGCACGTGATTTTTGCTTCACGAAAACTACTCCAAAAGATATCAAAAATAAAACAAAATTCTCTTGGTGTGCAATTTTTAGGATTTACGTGGCATTTTTGGATAATTATTTGTGTTTTTGTCTGTGAATGTTTATCTTATTTTTAATTAATTAAAATAAAAATAGAAAAATATATGTTGCATGCATATTTAGGATTTTATTGTGCAATTAGGAATTAATTAAACCATAATTTGGTTTTAAAAGAAGAAAAATATGCCTTTAAAGTGTGCCATCATGTGATTTTATTTTTAAATATTTTTACTTGTGTGATAATTGTTGATAAGAGTTAACATTTTGTAGTTTAATTTTGGTTTTACATTTTTATTTTTAGAATTTTGTTAAATTATTAATTAAAAGAAGAAAATGAAAAGGGTTGAAAATATAAGGCAAAAGGCGGATTCACATCTCTTACAACCAACACAGTCCTCTGTTCGTGGAGCAGAAGCAATTTGTTTAGCCTTACAACCGTCCCAAGGTATCATTTCTAATACATCGGTGGGGCAGGCTCGGACACATTGAGTACATCCTATACACGTATCATAAATCTTTACTGAATGTGACATTGGGTCTATACGTTTTTGAATGTTAGAAATTTTCGATCTAGTAAACTTAGAAACGAATCATATAATCATATATTTATATACCAGATGAATCAATGAGTTATCATAATTTTCTAATCAACCCCCTTCTGGATTGGTTTATGAGATATGAGAGAGGGCCAAAATACTTTGATTTCTTATGTTTTGCAAACAAGATCACACCTTACGTAGCAAACATGCTAATTAAAATCGATTTATCAATATTAGAATCTAGATGATTAATACTAATTATTCAACAAATTTGATTGGTTGATACGAGTTGATTTTCTGTTACGGTAAATTGATGAAACAATAGCCAGTCCAATGGTTGCTTCAGCGGCTGCAATAGCTATAACAAAAATTGGGAAAATGTCTCCTTTTAATTGACGATTATCAAAATGCAGTTCAGCCCCTGCATGATTAATACGGCGCCGTTTCAGACATATTAATCCAAACCGTTCATCTTCATTAATCCAACGGTCCCAAGTTTCCCCCATGACCCAATCCACTTTACCCCCCGGGCCAGCCCATACCCCCAACCAAAATCAAACGACATCGTTCCTTTTAAGTGAATTGATCTGGGCCATTGATCTGGGCCATTGATCTCAACAGATCGAATGACCCATGATCAATTCCCTCCCCCGTATATAAGCTTAACCCATCACCCCATGCCCCCTAGGACATACCCCCCATTTCCCCTTCGTCTCGAATATTCAGAGACCAGATGAACCCCGCCTGCAACCACCATCAACCACCTACCCGAAATCGCCTCACAGCGATTCCGGTGGTCCAAACGACTCCATCTTTACACCATAGAATCCCCTCGACCTCCCCGTTCCAAATCTGTAAACTATATCCCTCGAATCAAGCCCCAACGTCTCGAATCTTCGATCAAAGTTTGGCCTAAAAATCCAACCTTTTTCGATGGCTTCCAAATCAACACCATAGCTTCTCCTGACCATCCTCGTCATGAATCCGGTAGTAGCTTAGGTCGAATCTTCCTGGAACTGCTCGAATCTTCATTTGAAGATTCGAGCAAAACCTAAAACTACCCCAATGTACCCCAAAATCACACCAGTCACTCTCCTGACCTCACTCGTAACCAAACCAAACTTGGTTTGGTTCGAATCTGACCAGAAATGATCGAGCCCCAAATCAGACCCTCAAGAACACTAAAATTCCAAATCATGAAATCTGCCCAAATAAAATAAAAGGTTGGGGGTCTAATCGACCTTAATTGAAGTGTTTTCAGTTGAGAACACTTCGACTAAGGTTTTTTTGATCTCAAAGTGTCCGAATCAGAGTTTCGAAGACTGGTTCCGTATAGTTCTGGTATTATGAGGTATTTCCTTTTCTTTCCTTCGTATTTGCTCATTTTCCTTCTTTACGTATCTGTTTATTTGCTGTATTGATTTTGAAATTCTTTTGGTCAATTGACTCTGTTCATATTCAATAGGACCAATTCTGTCATTTGTTTAGGTTTGATATAATTGTTATGTGTTATAATTTGTGTAATCGATTAATGAGTTACGTCGATTAATTAGTTTCCAGTTAATCTCTGTTTCTATCAATACCACTGAAATTGCCTGTGAATTGCCTGATTATCTGGGTCTGATTGTTTAGTATCAATTGTTGTAAGCAATCAGTTAATTAGTTTCGTCTATTAATTCGTCCTTGTTTATAGACCAGTAAGTTCGTCAAACAGTTATTGTGTGTGTTGATCTGTGGATACTTAGTTTCAGAGAATTGTCAATAGGCTGACAATGATTCTGCATTCATGTTGATTCTGATTTTTATTGTTCAGTTTCAGCTTTAAAGATTTTGTTAAGTTCTATGTTGTGTTAAGTCTGGATTGATTTAATTCCAAGTTTATTTGTTCCAATTGATTTCTAACCTTAGTCCTTCAGTAATCAGAAATAAGTTTGTTTATAGTTGATAGTCAGGTTTAATTTTCAAATCTTTGTTAAGTTGAAAACAGATTTCAAATTTAAAAGCTGTAATGCAGTAGTGTTTGTGTTAGGAGGGCGGTAATATTAAGGGTTTTCAGAGGCAATTTGGGAATGAAACAGTTAAGAGAATATTTTAGTGTTAGTGCTTTATTAATGGATGTATTAATTAATACATTAATGGGGAACAAAAGGAAATGGGGGGCTGATTAAGTGGAAAAGGCAGTCTTAGTGGCAGATTTAGGAAAAGATTTCCGATTTTTCAAAAAAAAAGAGGGGTCGGGCAGCACCTAGGGGAAAAGAGGAGACTTGTATAAAGAAAGGGGAGGGTCTGGACAGAAAGAGGGCAGACTGGAAGAGAGAAAAATCTGAAAAATCAGACAGAGAGAGAAGAATAGACATAAAATTGGAAATAATACAAACTTTTGCATTAAGAGTTGGAGTGAAAGTCTTAAGAGTTTTAGGCTGCTTTCTTTGAGTGATTGACAAAACAGAAAACTACTGTTTTCTTGCATCTGTCTGTGTTTAGTTTTCTGTTATCATTTCATTACTTCACTGGATTTCTGGACTGCTTGATTGCTGGGATTATTTCTGTTGGTCGTCATTCTATATTGGTGCTGATTGTCGCTGTTGTTAGCTACTGGTCTACTGATCTTCACTTTCTTCTTCTGTTTCTATTATCATGTACACTTTCGAATCATTGTGATGCGGCTGTTGTAGTGAAAAGAAATATTCAAGTAGTCAAGTATTTAATTTGTATTTGCATGTTTAATAGTCAAATGATAGGCAGATGTATAGTCTATCTTTGTAATTCAAATTAAGAATATGGACGATGGAATTTATATTTGACTAGAACTATTTTCTTTTGATTATAAACTGTAATTTGTAAACTATTAATAGTTTCCAGTGTATGTGAGTTAGAATTCTATCTCATTTCGAATTAAGTGTATTGAGTTGTTGGAATTAAACAAGTTTAAGTAATCATAGTTGGAGCTGGTATTAACCTGAAACAATAGATTATTCTTGAATAGTTAGCCAAGGCATGAGTTTTGCGAATTAGGCATTATGGTTTGGTTTAGGCAGTTTATTTGTTTAGAAGGGGTTTGTTTGGTCTAGGTCTACCTAATTATAAAAATAAAAACAGTTAGTAATTCCATAGAATCTGTAGATACACTACATTTGAAGTTAAGATCATGGTAATAACCATTAAAATCATTAATCCAATAGGCATGAATTGAGTTCAAACAAGTTGAGTTAATGATTAAATTTAGTAAACTATAGCAAACATTAGTAATCAAGGATGATTTTTTTTTTATTTTAGTTATTTGTAAACAAATAATTCCAATGGTTCAATTCATCTAACCATGTGAATTAAATTAGTTATAGGATAATTGGTTTCCTTTTTGATAATATTTGTCAATTCCGTATTTGATTTGTACTTTCAATTTTAGTAATATTCCTTCTTACTAACATTTGTCTCAAGCTAATAATTACTAAGCGGTAACTTTTTCAAGCATGTAATCAATCAGGATTTCCTCTTCTTTTATTTTAGAGACGAACGAAAAATAAAAATAGAAAAAATGTAGTAATTTTAGGATTGTCCTTAAAATAAAGGAGGTGCGCCTCGCCGCAGTGAATTTCAAATTGTGGGGCCCTCAATAAATGGATAATAATTGTATAGATTTTGGGATCGGTCGTTTAGAAATTTCACGGTTTTTCCCCAAAATAACAATACGCTAATCGCTTTAGGAGCGTGTTTAATAATCTTACCTTCTTAAATTCGGGTGCGTATTTCATGCGACCCAAATCCAAATTCCGAAAACATTGAACAAAAAAATGTGTTCCGGATTGCGGGTGCATTTCATGTGACGCAATCCAAAGACACGTTTCGAACGATGTTCACATTTTTCTAAATAATAACAATAAAGCGGCTAAAAGTTAAAATTTGCACATAAGGTTAACATGTATTAAAAATCAGATAAATAAACCAAATACAACAGTTGAGCGACCGTTCTATAACCACGGAATTCGGGAATGCCTAACACCTTCTCCCGAGTTAATAGAATTCCTTATCCGGATTACTGATTCGCGGATTGTTAAACAGAGTCAGGATTTTCCTCGATTCGGTATTCAACCGGTGACTTGGGACAACATAAATCTCCCAAGTGGCGACTCTGAAACAAATAGACGAATCCCGTTTCGATTGTCCTTTAATTGAAAAAAAAACTCCTGTATCCTCGCGGGTGCGGTAAAAAGGAGGTGTGACAAAGATTAGTTCCCATCCGTTAGATCAATGGAGATCAACGACTGGGATCCTGAGAGGGGGACGACGTCGTTTGGTTAAACCACCACACGGACCGGGTTGGGGGTACTGGACTTGGGCCTATTTTGAGCGGGTTTGGACGGGTTTCAGGGGAAAAGTATTTGGGCCTGGGGGGGATTCAATTAACGAGCCCAAAATTAAAATTCTCTTGTTTTAAAACCTTTTTCTCTTTTTCAATTTCAAATTTTCTTTTCTTTTCAAAATTAAAATAAAAGCTAAATTAAATCCTAAACCAAATTATCCCACCAAATTAGATTAATTACTCAAAATAATATTTACAACAACTAATTAATTTCTAAATTAAAAGAAAGTACAAAATTTAAAGTTAAAAAGTTAAAAATGCAAAATGATTTCTTTTTGTGATTTTAATTATTTTTATCAGACAACTAAATTGCTAATTAACCTAAAAATATAATATTAAATCATAAATGCAAATGAAATGTATTTTTGTATTTTCATGAATTAAATAGAATTAAACATACACAGACAAATGCAAGCAATTAACAAAATGCTACAAAAATCTACGAAATTGCAAGTAATGGGAAAAATTTATTTTTCTTGAATTTGTAGGAGTAATTCACATAAGGCAAAAATCACGTGCTCACAGCTGCCCCTCTTTGCTCGGAAACACAAAGAGTTTTCGTGCAAAGTTAAAGTGAGCGGATACGAGCGATTTTTGCCTGTTTGAATACTCCGTGGGAAGCAATTTTTGATAGATTTGACCGCACCCTGCTTTCGAGGTTGCCTACATATCCTTAGCTATAAAGGAATCAGGTCAGTGTAGCTCGGGAAGTTTCGGTAGCTGAGACTACCAGGAAGCTGTGATTTCACTGTTGTTGTTGCTGCTACTGCTTATTGAACTCCTTATTACACCAAGACAAAATGAAATAAGCTAGATTAAACTATGATCTATGAATTACAAGAATCCTATATATATATATTCAAACTTAATATTGCAGTTCTTGTTGCTCTGTTGACTTGTACTCCCCAGGCAAAATTCCTTTGTTGCTGACTTGAATTGTAATCTGAGATGCTTTTCCCTTTTCTCCAGGTGGGCGCCTGATTGCTGAACTTGAACCGTCTTCCTTATAACATTGCTGCTTTCCCTTTGTTCTTCAGGCGGGCTCCTGATTACCAACACTTGAACTGTTTCCCTTTGTTCTCCAGGTAGGCTCTTGATTACCAACACTTAAATTGCTGCTTCCCTTCGTTCTCCAGGCGGGCTCCTGATTACCAGCACTTAAACTGCTTCCCTTCGTTCTCCAGGTAGGCTCCTGATTACCAGCACTTAAACTGTTTCCCTTCGTTCTCCAGGTGGGCTCTTGATTACCAACACTTAAACTGCTTCCCTTCGTTCTTCAGGAGGGCTCCTGATTACCAACACTTGAATTGCTGCTTCCCTTCGTTCTCTGGGTAGGCTCCTGATTACCAACACTTGAATTGCTTCCCTTCGTTCTTCAGGTGGGCCTGATTACCAACACTTGAATTGCTTCTTCCCTTCGTTCTTTAGGTGGGCTCCTAATTACCAACACTTAAACCGCTTCCCTTCGTTCTTTAGGTGGGCTCCTGATTGCTGAACTCCTTTTAACCTTGCTGCTTTCCCTTTGTTCTTCAGGTGGGCTCCTGATTGTTGAACTCCTTTTAACCTTGTTGCTTTCCCTTCGTTCTTCAGGTGGGATCTTGATTGTTAAACTCCTTTTAACCTTGCTGTTTTCCCTTCATTCTTCAGGTGGGTTCCTGATTGCTGAACTTCTTTTAACCTTGTTGATACCCTTTGTTCTTCAGGGGGGCTCCTGATTACCAACACTTGAATTGCTCTCCCTTCATTATCCAGGTGGGCTCCTGATTACCTACACTTGAACTGCTTCTCCCTTTGTTCTTCAGGTGGGTTCCTAATTACTAATACTTGAATTGCTTTTCCTTGGAATTTGATTTGTTTTCCCTTTGTTCTCCATGTAGCCTCCTGATTGCTGAACTTGAACTACTTCCTCTTGCGACTGCTCTTTCCTTTGAACTATCCTTCCTTGTTTCCCCAAATGGGTGCTTGATTGCTTGACCCCGAACTGCTTTCTATCCTTAAAACTCGTGTTGTTCTCCCTTGCTCTCCAAGTGGGTGCCTGATTTCAACAAAATAAACAAAACAAAGAAAATTTTCTGCCCCAATTTGGTAGCTGGGCACATCTGTGAGTGTTAATTGAATCATGTTACCAAATATCATTAAGAATTTGAAAGCTAGATCCCATTATCCAAGAGGGTCCTGAAAACTCCTAGTTAAATGACAGTTTCAAAGATAAATTATCTCTTCTAAAAGTATGACTTCCGCTAAGTCTTGTTATCTAAGAAAGTTTTTAAAACTACATCCCATTATCCAGGAGGGTCCTGAAAATCAAAATCAAGTCTTATCTTAAGAGTGACAACTTTTAAGGCTGAATTATACTTCCCTACAGCAGAACTTACGCTAAATCTTATTATCTAATGGAAGTCTTAAAGCTAGGTACCATTATTGAGGAGGTTCCTGAGAATTTCGAATTGAATCCTATCTTAAGAATAAAAACTTCAAAGCCAACTTATATTTCTTTAGGGTAAGACTCATGCTAGATCTTGTTACTCATGCATGTTTGAATTTTAAACTAGGTCCCATTATCCAGGAGGGTCCTGAGAATTTATGGTCAAACCTGTCTGGTGCTTGTTTTCCCTTACGGAGGGTTTCTCCGAAACAAACGAAATTTTCTGCCCCTGTTTCAAATCAAAGAAAAATCTTGTCAGTTTAAAATATGGTGGTTAGTTTGTGGTATTCTTGCTGAAGGTGGCTCTTCCCTTGCCGTGTTTTGCTTTGACTGGCTGCCTTGAACTGGCCAAGTTTTGACTTTCTGACTAATCCTCAAACGTAGGACCCTGGATGACCCGAGT
Source organism: Nicotiana sylvestris (assembly GCF_000393655.2). Classification (NCBI taxonomy): domain Eukaryota; kingdom Viridiplantae; phylum Streptophyta; class Magnoliopsida; order Solanales; family Solanaceae; genus Nicotiana; species Nicotiana sylvestris. Next base: position 66,861,492 of record NC_091058.1, read on the forward strand.
GATATATACCCAAACTGTTGTTTTACATTTCTGACCCTTCTATCTGAACCTCTGCATCTCCCATGAAATTACTAAACCATTCCACCAATTGAACTTTCATTGACACTTTATGTCCCACTTTACATCATACTATCTCTGGCATGTTCTGGTCGCTCTGTGCTTTGTACAATTTTGGAAGTTGGTAGTGAGCTTTGAAATCCTTTTTTATTTGCTTAAACAAAACTAGCATTGGAAACATATTAGATAAATAAACCCAAAAGAAATGAAATGCAATGACTTTAGAGAGTTAGGAATAATGAAGAAAAATCCAAAACTGGATGATTGTTTGACGGGGGAAAAGGAAAAGAGACTTATCTGAGTGGAGCGGCTGGTACCGATGATCATGACATGCCTTTCGGATTAATCAGTCCAGTCTATCCATCCAATCAACTTTCAGTTGTCATACCCTATGCCTCGAGATCTTCAAAACCCTAATTCTTCACCAAATCACTGACCATGTTCGTCTTGCGATGCCCTAAAGGGTTCTCACCAAAAAACCTATCTCATTTGTTCATCTCTCAACTCACTGTTGCCTTACGGTTCCCGTGAGGGTTTTCACCAATAAAACTCTCTCATTTTTTATTTCTCTCAGCTTCTGTCGCCTTACGGTGCCCGTAAGGGTTTTCACCAATAAGACTCTCTCATTTTAATTTTTCCTGCTTGGACTGGAGTGTTGCCCTTGATATGAATCACCTCTACTTGCTCGACTCGGCATCTCTCGAAGACTAACCAGAAGGTTTTTCTTTGGACCGTAATGTGGGCTTTTGGATAAAGTTAGAAAGAAAGGATATCAAAAAGGCTCAAAACAATTCAAATGGGTTCAAAATTACAACTCTTGGAATCAGATTTCTTACAACAACCACAACTTATGCCCCAGTTTCTTTGCTTGGGGACTTTTGAATTTTTATTTTGCTGGGACCGAACCGTTAGGCTGCCTACGTATCCCTAAAAGGAATCAGGTTGAACGTAGTTCATGTCATAGGAATTACTTTGTGGTTGTAATTTTTCTCTTTCTTTTTCTTTTTCTCTTTTCCCTTTCTTTTCTTTTCTTCTTTTTATTTTCTTTTTCTTTTCTCTTTTTTTCTCTTTTCTTTCTCTTTTCTGTTTTCTTTTCACTTTTCTTTTTTACTTACTTTTGCACTTGTTTTTTTGAACTTTGCTACCGATTCCAAAAGAGGGGTATAAATGGAAATAAATAAGGCTCAAAGGGGTAACAAATGATAAAGTGTTTAGATAGCAGAACAAAATGTCTTCGTCATTCCAATCTTCAAAACATGTCAAGTACAAACAAACACAATTTAGACCAAAGAAATCATACATAATATCTTTTGACTGCATCAGAATTGATAGTCATATCTACACATTTGCCTTCTATATCTGTTAAATACAATGCACCATTGGACAACACTCTTGTTATAATGAATGACCCCTACCAATTTGGGGCGAACTTGCCTTTTGCTTCAACCTGATGTGGAAGGATGTGTTTCAATACTTGTTGACCCACTTCAAATTTCCGAGGACACACCTTCTTGTTGTACACTCTTGCCATTCTCTTTTGATAAAACTGGCCATGACACACTGCCGCCGATCTCTTCTCATCAATTAGACTTAATTGTTCCAGATGGGTTTTGACCCACTTGTCATCATCAACTTCGGCTTCTGCAACAATCCGAAGGGATGGGATTTCAACTTCCGCAAGTATCACTGCTTCAGTGCCATATACCAATAAGTAAAGAGTTGCACCTACTACAGTATGAACAATAGTACGATAACCCAACAACGCAAAAGGCAACTTCTCATGCCATTGTCGGGAACCTTCTACCATTTTCTGAAGTATCTTCTTTATGTTCTTGTTGGCTGCCTCGACTGTTCCATTCACCTTGGGTGGTATGGGGTGGAATTGTGATGCGTAATCTTAAACTGTTGACATACCTCTTTCATCAGATGGCTGTTAAGATTAGCACCATTATCTGTGACGATTACCTTCGGGATCCCGAACCAACAAATAATATTTGAGTGAACAAAATCGATCCCTTCTTTCTTAGTCACAAACTTGAAAGTTTTAGCTTCAACCCGCTTGGTGAAATAATCAATGGCCACCAGAATGAACCTGTGCCCATTGGATGTTGCTGGCTCAATTGGTCCAATGACATCCATGCCCTAAGCAACAAAGGGACATGGTACAGACATTGTGTGCAATTCGAATGGCAGAGAATGAATCAAATCTCAGTGTACATGGCATTGATGACATTTGCGCACAAAACTGATACAATCTCGATCCATGGTGAGTCAATAATAACCTACTTGGAGAATTTTCTTTACCAAAACATACCCACTCACATGCGGTCCGTAGACTCCGGAATGTACTTCGGTCATGATAGTCATGGCCTGTCTAGCATCTATGCATCTTAGCAATCCAATATCTGGAGTTCTCTTGTACAAAACTCCTCTTTGAATAAAAATCCACTTTCCAAACGTCGAATTGTTCTCTTTTGATCCCCTGTGGCTTGCACCAGATATACCCCTATTCTGATATATTCCCTAATGTCGTGGAACCACGGCTCACCATCAAGTTCTTCTTCAACCATGTTACAGTAAGCATGCTGATCGCGGACTTGAATATGCAGAGGGTCGACATAAGCTTTGTCTGGATGGTGCAACATTGATGCCAAGGTAGCTAAAGCATTGGCAACCTCATTATGGATCCTTGGAATATGCCTAAACTCTACTGATCGAAACCGTTGACAAAGATCATGCAAACATTGTCAGTACGGTATGAGCTTTAAATCCAGTGTTTCACATTCTCCTTAAATCTGGTACACCAGAAGGTCTGAGTTTCCTAAGACCAAGACTTCCTGGACACCTATGTCTACAGCTAACCTCAAACCCAAAATGCATGCCTCGTACTCAGCCATGTTGTTGGTACAGTAGAAACGAAGCTGAGCCATAACAGGGTAGTGATGCCCTGTTTCAGAAATGAGTACAGCTCATATCCCAATGCCTTTCATGTTAGCAGCTCCATCAAAAAAAAGTTTCCAACCTGTCTTTTCAACCTGTTCCAACTCATCAATGTGCATCACCACTTCATCAGGAAAGTAAGTTCTCAATGGTTCATATTCTTCATCTACCGGGTTCTCAGCCAAATGATCGGCCAATGCTTGGGCCTTCATCCCGGTCCAAGTCACATAGATAATGTCAAATTCCGTGAGCAAAATCTGCCACTTTGCAAGTCTCCCTGTGGGCATAGGATTCTGAAAGATATACTTTAATGGATCCAAGCGAGAAATGAGGTAAGTAGTGTAAGATGACAAATAATGCTTCAACTTTTGTGCTACCCAAGTTAGGGCGCAACATGTCCTTTCAAGGTGAGTGTACTTAACCTCATAAGATGTGAACTTCTTGCTGAGATAATTGATGGCTTGCTCCTTCATACCGGTGATGTCATGCTGACCCAACACACAACCAAATGAATTGTCCAAGACCGTCAAATACAGAATCAAAGGTTACCCCGGTTCTGGTGGGACCAACACAGGTGGGTTTGACAAGTACCCCTTTATCTTATCGAATGCTTCCTGACACTCATCAGTCCGCTTGGCTGCAACATCCTTCTTCAACAGCTTGAAGATAGGCTCACAAGTTGTCATGAGCTGAGCAATAAACCTGCTGATGTAGTTCAACCTCCCTAACAGACTCATCACCTCAGTCTTGTTCCTTGGGGGTGGCAATTCTTGGATAGCTTTGATATTTGACGGGTCCAATTCAATACCTGGACGGCTCACTATGAATCCCAGCAATTTCTCAGATGGAACACCAAACACGCACATGGTGGGGTTAAGCTTAAGATTGTACCTGTGAAGCCTCTGGAAAAATTTCCTCAAATCTCTGACATGGTCGACCTGCTTCCTGGACTTTATGATCACATCATCCACGTAGACCTCGATCTCCTTGTGTATCATGTCATGGAATATGGTCGTCATTGCCCTCATGTAAGTTACCCAGCATTTTTCAAACCAAAAGGCATGACCCGGTAGCAATATGTCCCCCCACGGTGTGATGAATGCCATCTTTTCTGCATCTTTCTCGTCCATTAAAATCTGATGATAGCCTGCATAGCAATCCACAAAAGACCCAATCTCATGCTTGGCACAATTATCAATCAAGATATGGATATTTGGCAGTGGGAAGTTGTCCTTTGGACTTGCCTTGTTGAGATCACGGTAGTCAACACACACTCTAGTCTTCCCATCCTTCTTTGGCACATGCACAACATTGGCTAATCAAGTGGGATGCCGCGTGACTCGAATGACCTTTGCGTCAAACTACTTTGTGTCTTCTTCTTTAATCTTCACACTCATGTCGGTTTTGAACTTTCTCAACTTCTGCTTAACGGAAGAAAATGTCGGGTCAGTGGGCAATTTGTGAACCACCAAGTCAGTGTTTAGACCCGGCATGTCGTCGTATGACCATGCAAAAATATCTTTATATTCAAACAGTGCTTTAATTATCTCTTCCTTGATTTGTGGTTCCAGATGGACATTTATGTTAGTTTCTCTGACATTATTTGGGTCCCTAAATTGATTGCTTCTGTATCATTCAGGTTAGGCTTGGGTTTTTCCTCAAAATGACTTAGTTCTTTACTAATTTCTTCAAAGGCCTCATCCTCATCATATTCTGATTCATTATCACACTCTATTTTTTGGATTATTATTTCAGAATTAGATTAACTTTTAAGACTGGGCCGAAGATTCCTCATGCATGTCATGCCATTGAAACAAGCATAAAAAGAATTGTACAGGGAAGAAAAGAAAAACAAAAATAAAACTATCAGGAATGATGGAAAAGGGAAATTGCATTTCATTGAAAATAAAGATAACAGGGTTTATACATCCAAATAGATGGAACATACAATCTGAATTACAACCCTGGAATAATCCAGATCAACTGAAAGAAAATCAAAGCAAACTACCAAAACTCCTTCCGGGTAGAGAGAGGAGTAGCCTCCCAATTGTTAAGCTTTGCATTCGGCCCAACAAACTGCACATCTGCTTTGTTAGAAGCTTCTCCAACTTCTACCATGTTCACATCGTCGAACAACCTCTCGAACCTTTCAATTAACTCTTCATCAATGTCAACCACAGAACTGGGAACTGTTGTCACTGGGAGTTTCCTGGCACCGAGCGTGACAAGTGACCTGGAGAGACGTGGGATAGGCTTTAGAAGTGCCCACGCCTTCTGTTTCAACTTTCTACCCTTTTTCACATCTGCGGATGTGGGTTTGAATCCCATACCAAACGTACCCAAGTTCTTAGGGAGGGACACTAGCTGTATGATACCCTACAGAGATGCGCCCAGACCCTTACCAGATACAAAGCCATTTTTTAGCATTTCAAAGGCCATCATGACTGATGCAGCGGTTACCTTTAGAGTTGGAACGCATTTCCCTTCTGGAATTTTCTCGACCGACACTATTTCAAAAGCTTGATAGACCCAAGGTCCTTTGTCATATTCAACCTCAATAAATGGGACAATGGCATCACTATGAGCACACAAATTATTTTCACCATGCACGACGATCTTCTGTCTATCCCATTCGAACGTGACCATCTGGTGCATAGTGAACGGGACTGCTTTGGCAGCATGAATCCAAGGTCAACCTAACAACAAATTGTAAGAGACGGATACATCTAGCCTGGAACTCCATGGTGAATTCCATCGATCCTATTGTCAACTCAAGCACTATATCACCAACTGAATCTTTCCCTCTACCATCAAATCCCCGAACGCAGATGTTGCTCTTGTGAATCCTCTCATCATCCACCTTCAACTTGTTCAGAGTAGAGAGAGGGAAAATGTTTGCACTGGAACCACTGTCAACTAATACCTTGGTAACCACAAAATCTTCGCATTTTACCGTAAGATAGAGAGCTCTGTTGTGTTCAGTACCTTCCACGGGCAACTCATCATCAGAGAAAGTAACCTTGTTCACCTCAAATATTTTATTGGCGATCTTTTCCAGATAGTTTACTAAAATTTTGTCGGGAACATGAGCCTCGTTTAGAATTTTCATCAAGGCCCGACGATGTTCGTCCGAGTGGATTAACAATGACAATAGTGAAATCTAGCAGGCGTCTTTCTCAACTACTCTACGATGGAATAGTCTTGTACCTTTATTTTTCTCAAAAACTCCTCCGCCTCTTCTTCAATCACTACTTTTTTCACTAGAACTGGGTTATCTTTGGATGTTTTAGCTTTCCTTAACTCTTCCAGAGTAAAGCATCTCCCCGAACGAGTTAATCCATGGGCCTCATTGACTTCTTCTTTCACTTCCTTACCCTTGTAGGTCACTATCACCCGTTCATAGTTCCACGAGATAGCCTTGTTGTTGACTATCGGCAACTGGGTTACAGGCTTGATGATGACAGGATCCGTACGGGCACCCTCTACAATTATGATAGGCTTGTTTGCCACTCTTGGCACAACCACTTTTGACTTTTTTTTGTTTTGCTGCAACATCACTTGGGGATCCTTTCTTGACTACCACAGATGGCTCACTGTTTCCTCACTCAACTGGTTCACTGATCCTTCAATCGTGGGTTTTTTGATTGGTTTGACCTCACTGGACCGAATCATCATAACGGTCTACGAAGGCTTCTTGGGCTCCCCTCCTTTATGTACTATCTCGATCATGTTTGTCTCCTGATGGGTTGGTAGTGGGTTCTGGTTGATGTTGGGTGCCTTTGGAGTTTGGATTTCAATCTGGTTTGTGTCAATAAGTTCTTGGATAGTATTTTTCAAGTGCCAGCATTTCTCTGTATCATACCCTAGAGTACCAAAAAAAATTCACAGCTTATAGAGTAATCAAGATTCCTTGGAGGAGGGTTTGGTAATTTTGACTCAATTGGCCTCAGCATATCCAATTGCCTCAGTCTGTGGAACAAACTAGTATAGGACTCTCCCAACGGGGTGAAGGTTTTCTTCTGCTGCAACCTCTCGTTCTTAAATGCTTGATTGGGTCGAAAACCTAGGCCGACAGGGTTTCGGTAGACTCGTGGGGGTAGGTAAGCATTATGTGGAGCTGGGTAGATTTTTTTTGTGGGGCTGGCACATGCCATTGTGCGTGGGCAGGAGTTTGAGTGTAGGTTTGGTGGTGGGGTCGAGGCTGAGTATAATGGTGTGACGGGCCCTTGGGTCCAAACCATGATCCTGAATCAATTATTTCCACATCTTCTTTCTTTTTCTTTCCGATTACTCCCCCAGTTCCGTTTTGAATAGCTTGGGTAGTTGCCTTAATAACCGAGTAACTCATGATTTTGTTTGATTTAAGCCATTCTTCCACCATGCCACCCATCTTCACTACCTCGTTGAAGGACTTGCCTATGGTCGATACCAGATAGCCGTAGTAAATAGGCTCCAAGGCCTGCAGAAAGTAATCCACCATTTCGCTCTCTTTCATCGGAGGGTAAACCCTTGCCGCTTGTTCTATCCAATGAAAACCGTACTCCCTGAAACTTTCACTAGGCTTCTTCTCAATCTTAGTCAGAGACAAGCATTCTGGAACAATCTCGAGGTTGTATTAGAAATGACAAGTGAATGCTTGGGCTAAATCATCTCATGTATACCATCTGCTGTGATCCTAACGAATGTACCACTCCAACACCGTGCCGCTCAGACTTAGGCTAAAGTATGCTATCAACAGCTCTTCTTTCTCGTCGGCTCTTCTCATTTTACTACAGAATTACCTCAAATGTGCCACCGGGTCTCCTTGTCCATCATATAGATCGAATTTGGGCATCTTGAATCCCACTGGCAGTTGAACATCTGGAAATAGGCACAGATCTTTGTAGGCCACGCTCACCTGGCCTCCCAATCTCTGCATGTTTCTGAATGATTGTTCCAAGCTTTTAACATTCCTGAACATCTCCTCCTATTTTGGATTTTTAGGTGGTTTCTCAGTCTCAACAGGGAGGTCGAAACGAGGAATGTATGAGTAAGGTTCTGAGGCCTTGAAAGTAGGCTCTGGGGGATAGTATTGGTTATCTTGGGTCTGGAATAAAGGCTCACTAGAGGATCGGTGAAGTGTAGCGGGTGGGGGTGCCACAAAAACAGGGGTGGCTGGTGGAGGAGGGTATGGAATTAGTTTGGGTGGTGGAGCTGGTGGTGTTTGAGAAGTGGTGCCTTGGTAGTGGTGGTAAATGGGAAAGCCTGGAGATGAATCAACAGTGGGAGGTTCCTGGGATTGAGCCAACGGTGGGACGAAAGCAGGGTTGGCAGGGTAGGATGGTGGTGGATGCCCTTTCACCCATGCCTGGTACATCTCTACCATCTGTTGTTTCAACTTATACACTTCCTCTTTCAGATTAACATCATACTCTTCCCCCTCTCTCGATGGATCAATAACACTTGCATCCAGTTCTTGGTTAGCCATGATCAACTTATTTTTGGACCTGGTGTTGTACGGATGAGTTGCCAGAATGCCAAACAAACTAACCACCTGCCTGGTTACTGATTTTCAACAACAAACTTGTTAACGATTAGAGCATAACAGATAGGCAACCGCATATTGGGGATGCAATGCACCTAAACAGTTAGACATTTCTATTATACATTTGATCGGTTGCTTGCATCATCCCGGCTTTCCTTAATTTCCATTTTGCAACTTCTCTCTCTTCCACTCCTAATTTTCTTTGCTTGATTTCTCGTTGTTCTTTATTCCCTCATTTTCTCTCTTGTTTTGCCATTGTTTCCTTCCCACAGTTTCTTGTTTTCTCTCTCTTTTTTTTCTTCTTTCTTTTTTTTTTCTTTTTTCTTCTCTTCCTTTTTCTTTTGGTTATGATCGAATCCTATGGAGATTGACTACGTATCATGACACCGTATGAATCAGATCAAGCATAGTTCTGGGGGATAAGTGTAAAAATAAATAAAATTAAATAATAAAAAATATTTTGGGGTTTTCAAATTTTCGTAAAAATAAAAACGTTTTGATTACAACAACTCATCCTACCGAATTTAATCATAAAAACTGACATGCTCAAAAAGGGGAACTAACGGACTCCAACAGAAAGATGAAAATACAGACTCGAAAACAGACTAACAGACTCCAACAAAAAGACAAAAATATAGACTCGAATAAAAATCATGAATACATCATTGCCTCAACTGCTTCGCGGGCCCGCAGGACATCAGTCGGTCTCGCCACGGGCCTATGTGCCAAATACCCTTGGAGATGATAGAGATCCTCCATTATCTGGCGGACAAAGGTCATTACAGTGGCAAAGAACATTGATTTGGTCATGTCCTCGCACTCACTGCATTTCATTGTGATGTAGTCGGCGATCCTTCTGACCCTTTCCCTTATGATTCCCTTTTCTTGCAACAAACGCCCAATGTGCTGGGATCTAGCCTCTAAGACCTGGGTGGCAGTGTGATTCTGCTCTTGCAAGTGCTGCAGGTCCCCCTCCAACCGTTCCATCAAAGCGTAGCAATGTTCTCTCTCGGTTTTAAAATTCTTGCCTTGTTTAGCCATTTTAATTTCAAGGTTGCTAATCTCCTTTTCCCAACCTGTGACCCCTCTTTCATACCTTTCTTTTATCTGTTGAATGAAAGTTGCACGCCCCTCTGCATTTTTAGCCAACTTTGTTTGTACTTTTGCTAGTTCATACTCAGCTTTCCGCAGGTCATCTTCACAGTCACGCACCGTTTGGGTAAGGTTGTAAATGAGCCTTTCATCTTTCCTACTTCTGCCCGGATTATCGGTTGTTATTCTCAACTGTCGAACCTAGGCTCTGAGAGCTTCATTTTCTTGAACTAACCTTTTCCTCTCACCCTCGGCCTCTTGTGCCTATAGATCATTGTTGAAGGTGATATTTCTCAACTCTTCTCGCAATGCGTGAATGCTGGCTTGATATTTCTTTTCCTTTTCCCCCTAAGCTAATCTTTCCTGAATTTTGTCATCAAAGGCTTGAACATGAGGCCTTTTGGCGGGCCTCTCGGGTTCGGTCTCGGGCTCATTGTTCACATAAAAACTTCTTTCAAACCAAGTAGCATAATTGGGATCAACTTCGCCCTTAGATGGGTCTGGTACCTGGGTGTCACTTTTTAGATACTGACAACCATTCCAGTCCCTTTGAACTAAAGCCTCGGGTAGCATTGATTCTGGGTGTAATTCGATGACTTGGGTGCTTAGATCTACCTCTTCGAGTATCACCTGATATCTTCCCAATTGTCTTAAAACTCTTTGTGGTGCATATGGTTGTATACTTCTCACTCCCATCATCATCAAGTAGCCCTTTGAAGAGGTCATGTATATGACTTCTGTTACTGGGAGCCATCCTATGGTCCATTTAATTTGATTTGCTCTCAATTTTCTCAAATAGGAAACCCAAGCTTCAAACCCTTCTGGTGGTTTGTAGTCTTCCACCCTTTCCTCATACTTTTTGCTGAAATTGTTCCCGTCCGAAGCATATATCATGAACTTAGGATGACGGAGAAAGTGTTCGATCATCCACATTTGAAGAAGAACCTAACAACCTTCGAAAAATTGAACCCTATATTTGCACAAGGTTAATGCCCAGTAAATGTCCGCCAGCACTAATGGGACAAGTGTGTGATCTTTTTTGTCGATGAGTGTCACGACCCAAACTGGAGGGCCATGACTAGCACCCGGCCATACTTGTCGAGCACCAACGTACATTTTATCTAACCTTCTTTATTATCTTTTAGGGCCGATGAGATCAATATAATTGGTAGACATGGATCATGGACAACTAACAACAAAAGATGATGGCATGAACATACATAACATGGGATGACCAGACAATCAAGAAACTATATACAAGGTACGAGATACCACGCTACCATGAAAGACTATACAACAAAAATCAACCGACAAAGCGTACCAAACTATACATGAGTCGACACATGTCTATGAGCCTCTAAAGGAACATAAGTGTTGCAACATTGCTGGAATAGGGCCCCGACATACCCATAATATCTATAACAAAAATGCACACCAAGACCATGGCAAGTCCGAAGAAGGGATCTCACCAATCACCGCTGAATTGAACCGCCTACTATAGTGAGGGAGCTGCGCCTAACTGTCTATCAGGACCTGTAGCACGACATGTAGCATCCACAAATAAAAGGACGTTAGTACGAATAAAGTACTGAGTATGTAAGGCAGGGAACCATAAGTATGAACAGTAATGTAAGCAGGGATAGAAAATATACAACCTGTAACGTCTGGGTACCTCTGAGGGATACTGACATGCAATGCATGATACATATGTATATATGCATAAATATTTAAAACATATGCCTCTGTGGGCATCATCATCATCATATCATACCCGACCGTAACAGGCTCGGTAAAAATGTACCCGGCCATCATAAAGCTCGGTAGAATCATACCCAATCATGTGGAGCTTGATAAAACCCAATTGATCAGTGGTTGCACAATAGGTGTCGTACCCGGCCGACTATAGTGCGACTCGGTAGAGTAAAATAGATATATATATAATACTGCATGCTCGACTCATGGAATCACGTTCTAAACCTTTCGGAGTGACGTAAGGTCGGTATCCTCTGTACACATTATTAGGACTAAATCTTCACTATGAACCTTATAAGAATTAGGAAGTACCAACAACATTGATAATATAAGAATAAGAGAAGCAATATCAACATTAATCGTTCCATAAGAGGGGAAATAATGTAAGTGCGGGTAGCTTCTAAGAGTAGAGTATCTTTGGAAGCTCGTTCATTACATTATGTATAATCGGAGTCATGCAAAAGAAGGAAAGGGATAGCCTCGCATACCTTGTATATACTGCCCAACCTCAAGCTATGCAAACGTCGAGACTCCTTAGTCTACAATAGAAGAAATGACACTATCGTTAACGTTTAAGCGTCGTAACTATTATGTGCCGACCACAACCTATTTTATGATGAAACGGACAGAACCTCCCCTATTTATATGACTTCAACAAGTGAAAACAATCACCAAACAGCCCAAACAACATCAATGTTAATCATATTGAACCTCCCAAAACAGTCCACCAACCGATAACATTACTACCAAGCCTTTCGATATATATTCCACAAGTTTTAGCTTCAATGACTTAGCCACAACTTGGATAATCTTAAATACATATAGAGTAATAGGTTACTTACCTTTATACAGAAAGAACAACTCCAATTTGACCTTAATTTTCCATGAAATATCCGTCCAATGCTGCCACAACAACAAGAAAGCGAAACTAGCAATCAATTAGTGTTTTTCGGCAATAAAATCACTTTAGAAGGCTTGAAATCTCCTAGGGTTGATATTAAGAACTTGAGGGAGTATTTACAGAACATAAACCTTTTAAAGGAAACTCCCACACGAGCTGGAACAACACAAAAATAAGCAACAACAAGAAGAAAAAGAAACTTACTAGTACCACGGGATTCCCGACACTTGATTTGTGTTGTTTGCCCTTTGTTTGGGTCTTGAATCTTGAGAGAACCTTGAGAGGGTGCTCTTAGGGTTCTAAGGTCTGAATATCGTGAAACAATGACTTAAAATGGGTTGGAGGCATCATATATATACCCACATGTCTTAAACCGCCTAAGTGGGCCCCATAGAGAGGTGCTTGGCGCAGTCTAACAAAAATGCAAATATCTCTCTACTCCGAGATCGTATCGATGAACAGTTTAATATGTTGGAAACTAGACTCATAGATATTCAATTTTGTGGGTAGATTATCCCATAATTCTAAGTAAATTGGGAGAAAAACTTAGTAAGATTTGACCAAATGTTTAAGTAAAATTATGAACCTAAGTTCTGACAACTTTTGTCGATTAACTCGTTTGACTTCAAGACTTATAATACGTATATTATATAATTCAAATACCTTAAAACACTACCTCTTGAGTGTATTAAGAACCTCTAGGTTTATCCGAAAATATGGCTGACAACATCCTTGATTCGTTTAACTTCTAATACTTGTTAACCACCCTTATACACCTTTGTATCATTTAAGACCAATAGGATTAACTTCTTATCATCTTAAAGATAATCACTTCATGGATTTACATTGACTACCTTATGGCATGAGCTAACATACATGAATATGGGTTGTAACAATGAGGACCTATGCGATTCTGGCCATACGAACGTCTATAGTGCCCTCCGCATTCGGAAAGACCATGACCCCTAGAAATGCCACAATGAAGGCAAACCGACGATGAATTTGCCATATGCTCTTGTATTGTCTGTTATTCAATCCCTTTTCATATGTTTCAAACCCGGCTGAGTGCCCGAACCTGAAATACAGGAAGTAGAAAGAACAACACCCTTTGCTTACGTTGGCCTTGTTCATTTGTTTGTTGATATTTAGAAGTTCGAAGAACTTGTGCACCGATGGAGCCCTGAGGAATATGAGTTGCTGCTTTCTTAACTCTTGGCCAAAATCAATATACCCGGCTATTTCTTCCAAAGTAGGGGTGAGCTCAAAATCCGAGAAATGGAACACATTGTGGACGAGATCCCAAAAGGCTACCAAGGCTTCGATTGAATCCTCCCGGGGTTTGATGTGTATGATGTCTATCAGGGAACCCAACTGTTCTTTCACCCAACCTCGGCCATCTTTATCTAAATCATCCCACCACCTGCGAAGCTGCAATCGAGCTCGTTCTATGACAGATTGCGATGATTCCTGGATAATATTCATTTGTACCTGCGGAGGGTTGAAGTTAGGGTTGACTCTTGTGGACTCTTTTGCAAAACAAGTTTTCTAAAGAAAATCAACGGAAAAAGACCCCTTTCATTGCTACTTTAGCAAAAAATGATCATTTTTGCAAACATGGCCCCTTCACAATTCCAAACAAATTTTGAGGCCAGGGGTTAAGTATTTAGTTGGAAAAGATGCCTTTTAAACAGACTTGATTGTCCCTCCCAAAAATAACCTTTTGACAATTGAAATATAATCTAAGGCTATTCCCGTAAGAAATGACTTAAAATATAACCAAAGCTGGGTCGGCTTATTATTTTGACCAAAGCCCTGAAACACCCTTTATTTATTATTTGTAAAAATGAGGCCGAACCTTATATGGATTGCCTATGTATCCCACATCCGGTGAGAATCAGACCTACATAGTTCGGTCAGTTTTGACATAAAAACATGATATTTGACTCACTCTTTTGAAATGCATTTTCTTCAAAAAATAATCGGCAGAGTTTCGGGATATTTTCATATACCGAGATTTTAGAAACCAGGTAAATTCTCTTTCTTACCTCACTCTTGGTTTCTCTCTTTATTTCCTCTTCCAGCCGGTCAACATACAAGCCGAAACAGATAAATATTCACATAGCATGTAGGATGCATCAGGATGGTCTTTATTTTGAATACACTTGTCCTAGATGGACCCAACCCCTGTGTTGAGTCCCCAAGGTCAAATACACGTGATACAAATAATCGTTCCTACTAGGGATCCAACATGAGGTTGCGTTATTCTAGGTTTAAAACTTGGGGTTTATGGTCTAGACTTGGGTTACCCGAGCGGACAATTGGGGCCGAAGAGGGGACAACGTACCGGGAGCACTAAAGTCTACCTGGCCTTGTTGCTGACCCAACCTCGTTCTATTTGGTATAATTTCTACAGAAAAAGCGGGCCACGCGAATGTATGCATCATTTTCAGAAGACTCAGAGTGGTGGTGTAAGAAGACAATTATAAACAATTCAAACAATATTAAAGCGATAAACAAGTAGCATTTAGCACAAAAGGTTCATAGAATACAGTAATATTAACAATAAATGAAGCCAAGTCGGAATTATATTAACAAGCTCGAATTCTTGAACCCTGAACCAGAAGTTTTGGGTTCTTGTCCCCAGCAGAGTCGCCAGAGCTGTCACACCTCCTTTTTACTACACCCGGAAGGGGTATGAGGGAGTTTTTCCAATTTAAGGAACAATCGAAACGAGATTATTTATTAGATTCAGAGTCGCCACTTGGGATAACTTATGATGTCCCAAGTCGCCGGTTTGAATTCCGAATCGAGGAAAGATTTGACTCTGTTTATGTCTGCGAACACCGAAATCCGGGTAAGGAATTTTGTTAACCTAGGAGAAGGTGTTAGACATTCCCGAGTTCCGTAATTTTTGCACGGTCGCTTTGATCATACTTGGTTTATTTTAGAACCTAAGTGCTTTTTCATTTTACCGCTTTTAATCAAGAAATTATCCTAAAACTAGTCACGCGTACGTATACTCATTTGTTTGGCGCGTCAAAAATCATGTCACGCGAACGTGACCACGACTAGTAACGTTTTATTATTATTAAGAAAAGTTTGGCCAATGTGCGCGAACGCATACTCTGGTTTTCTGTTTAAAATCGTAATCATGTCACGCGAACGTGTCCACGACCACGATAATATATTAAACGGGCCTAAGGCAACTACGAGCATTTGTCATTTTATATCTAAGTCATAAGATTAATACGAGGCCATGAATGATTAACTTGTGGATGGCACACCTCGGACTAAATTAAGAGTCTTAACTAATTAAGAAAGGCTTGAAGAAATTGTAATTACTTTAGTCTAAAGTTCAAACCTAATTCATTAATCAGAAAAGACTAGCACTAAATGAAATCGCTCTATTTTATTTCAAGGCCTGGGCCTGGCCTGAGGCACAATAGCCAATTGCCTATTACTTGACAAACACGAGAGCATAATTGGGCTCACGATGCAGCCCAAATCGAGAATCTAACATGCAGAAAGGGAAGTTTGGCACAACTAGACCGATGCTGATAGCCCAGTTTAGTGCTTCAGCACTAATATATGAGGCAACACTACATTTTTCATGAAATCTTAGAATCTAAACAAATATTGACTACCTTAAACACATGTAAAACACATTTGAAGGCGAATATATATTCTACGGTGAAAATATAATTCCTAGTTGCGATAACAAGCCTTTACACAAAATGTTCATCATTTAACATCAAAAACTCAAGGATCACAACTCATGCTAAATTTTGATTCAGACCAACACATTTAAACAAAACAATACTGACTCGAAACATTCCAAAAGAAAACCAAATATGAGGAGTTAATCTAAATCTGAGAATTTTCAGGTCTAAAATCAAGCTCAAATTCCATTCGAAAGTCCTTTTAAAATTCAAAAGTGTTCATACATGAGCAAACACAGAACTAAGTGACAAATTCTGAAATCATGGGACTATGTTTCAAGCTATGCATGAGCAAGTCTAAAAACGATTAATGGGAAACAAGCCTAAATCAAGTTTGCTAAACCACAACATGAATGGTTTTAACTGATAAGCATTTAAACCATGGCTATGAAAAGTACATCCAAAAAAACAGTCAGTCTCAGCTAATTAAACTAAGAGTCACAGTCCTTAATTAATACACAATATACTAAGTCTAAAAGCACTCTTGAATCAACTGCATTCAAACAAAATCCAGATCCAAACCTTAAGACAAACATGCAATACTGATGACATGAATGAAATACACATAAGAAAGCTAGACTAAAAGGAACATAAAACAAAATACAACCAATTCAGATAGTTGATCAAGAAACAGAGAATTAACATTTGTCAATTTCTTCAACTCGTATTACAGGGCTTCATACTTGCACCTCACATGCTAACAAAAGTAAGAGCATACCTGGTTACAGCAACACACAATGAGAAAATGAGCTGAAGTTTAAGGAGAAACAACAACAACAGATTTGATTCAGTAAACCAACAAGAAAACTAGACCAATTTTCATCAGAAATGACAATAGATTTCAGTGTTTTGAAAACTCAGCCGTTTTCTCTAAATTTCAGTGTATTTTTTAATCTCTAAAAAAAATTCTTCCTTTTGTGTGAAGAAACCGTCCTTTTATAAGGAGCTTTTAGGGCAGCAGAAAATGAGTCAGTTTATTACACTTAAATCCTTTTCCAATTTTTGTTTTTGCTATTTAATCCCTAAGTCCAAATTCAGCTTTTCAGAACAGTCCTTAACCCTCATTCTAGGAAGCTAAATCAGTTATAATAGATTCCCCAACCTAAAATTCCTGAACTACCCCTTAAACCCCTGTTAATTACTTCAGGAACCAAACAGATATGGGTCAAACTTGATCCAAAACTTAACATGCCTTTGAAGTGAGGTCAAGAATGGCCTCACGGCTCAAACAATCAAACTAATCCAAGCCAAATTCAGTGATTTTACCAAAAGCAGAAGAAAAGAAACACTTAAATGGTTCGAAAACTAAAATTAACAACATGGCTGATTAATAACATAAACAAACATAGAATGAACTAGGCTATTAAATCGAAATGAACTGATTAAACTAACTAAAACAAAAAGGACAAAATCCAACAAAAATGAGAGAACAGGCTTAAAAATGTGAAAAGAAAAGCGAATGGAAAAACTAAGAACACAAATCAATATAGAAGGGAAGACCTAGATTCAACAACTTGGTCGAATTTCAGTCAAAATACAGACTAACTAAAGGAAGGAAGAATAAAAGAAGAGGAACAAGAGGTGAAGCGGACCGAAAAAGAAGAAGAAAACCTACCAAGTGAACACGGAATAACATTGAACATCTTGATTCAAACGAAACTGATGCTAATCACTTGTTCTTTGTCAAGAATACATGAACAACATCGATTTATGTTGAATCACACTTCAAAACTCGAAAGAATTGGAAGCTTATGGTCATGCATGCCAACGGACTCAACGGAAATTGATTTTGGGCTTTAGGGCTTCAAATTTAGATTTAAAATTCGAAGGATTCTGGAAGGGTTCGAGTGAAATTGATTAGGGATTGGGAGAGGGGATGTTGTGAGGGTCTTGTAGTGTTAATTTTGGACCGATCTAAGGCGGCGGCGCCGACCGGCTAGGTTTAGCGTTTAGGGCGGCTAGGGTTACTGGTCTCTGAAATTAGAGACGATGAATGAGGGAGGTGAGAATGGGGGGTGGCCTAGGTTCCGACTGTTTTATAATTAAAGAATATTAGTTCCCAACCGTTAGATCAATGGAGATCAACGGCTGGGATCCTGAGAGGGGGACGATGTCGTTTGGTTAAACCACTACACGGACCAGGTTGGGGGGACTGGACTTGGGCCTATTTTGAGCGGGTTTGGACGGGTTTCAGGGGAAAAGTGTTTGGGCTGGGGGAAATTCAATTAACGAGCCCAAAATTAAAATTCTTTTGTTTTAAAACCTTTTTCTCTTTTTCAATTTCAAATTTTCTTTTCTTTTCAAAATTAAAATAAAACCTAAATTAAATCCTAAACCAAATTATCCCACCAAATTAGATTAATTACTCAAAATAATATTTACAACAACTAATTAATTTTCAAATTAAAAGAAAGTACAAAATTTTAAGTTAAAAAGTTAAAAATGCAAAATGAGTCCTTTTTGTGATTTTAATTATTTTTATCAGACAACTAAATTTCTAATTAACCTAAAAATGTAAGATTAAATCCTAAATGAAAATGCAATGTATTTTTGTATTTTTATTAATTAAATAGAATTAAATATGCACAGACAAATACAAGCAATTAACAAAATACTACAAAAATCTACGAAATTGCAAATAATGGAAAAATTTTATTTTTCTTGAATTTGTAAGAGTAATTCACATAGGGCAAAAATCACCTGCTCACAATATATATGTGTGGGCCTAAATGGGCCTGACATTTTTTAAAAAAATCTTTTTTATCTAAGGCAATTTCTTGTAAATTATATTATATAGTCGTGACTTAAAAAATTTTAATTCAAATTTAAAAGATAAAATATTTTAAAAAAATATTCAAAGGAATGCGTTATAATTTTTATTATTTTGACATTAACAAAACATGATCCAATCTTTCTTAGTCCTCCCCCCCCCCCCCCCAATGGAATGAGCACAACCAAGGTGCTAATACCACTATTGAAAAGAAAAAGAAACTAATCAAGATGTACCAAAATACAAGTTACATATTAATTTTACATGGTATCTCTTACAAATTTCATAAATCCATCAAGGTTCGGAGGAATTTCCGTTAGTGGTGGTGGAAAAGAAGCTTGTTCATCACCGCTTCCGGGCGAAGCTGGATCCTCCGCAAGTTCAGCTAGCATTTCTTCGTAAGCTTCGTCTACCTCTGGTTGTGATTCAGCAAGTCCAAAAATTCTTCGTTCCGAACGGATCCAATATCTGAAAAGTACTGATTTTTCCAAGCTCTCCCTCATAGACGCTCTATAATCACCGAGTTGAAGTTTTGCTTGACTGAAAGTGCTCTCTGATGCCACTGTTGAAGCTTGAATGGTTAAAATATCTCGGGCCATCCTTGAAAGAATCGGAAATTATTTTTCTTTATCCTTCCACAATTCCAAAAGATTAAATAAGCCGTCGGGATTCACTTCCTCAAGTCCCTGTGACAAATAAACTTCAAGCTCATTTAGTTGTGAACCCAGTACTACAACCTTGAGAACCCCTGAACCCGGTCCAAACAGTAAGTGCTCTTACTCCTGCAGTTCTTTTAGATGATTGAGAACTAGAAGAATGAGTTAGAATATTTGGTCTAGCATTATCTATTGCAATTTGATAAGCACTATAAATAGTTTGAGCATTTATTTTAATTGAGGCTTGTGCGTCTGAAAGTGTAGACAACTCCTCATCTTCAAGTGCTAAACCATTATAAATAGATTGATATAAATATTGAGGACCTCCTAATTTCATAGTAGGATTTAACAAGGCAGCAATACCATAAATAGTGGGAATATGGAAAAAATATTTTTTAAATTTCTTTCTCATAAAATCAATAGCTTCTTCATAAATTTCTCCACCCTCTGAAAAATAAGCAAATAAATTTGCAAGTTCTGCAAGATAAACTAAACAGTTTGAAAGAGTCGGATAATATTGCCCAGAAAATTCATTTGTAGCAACATGAAATCTTTCTAAAAAATCTACAAGCATTTTAACATTAGCACAATCCGCATTTGTAAGATGCTCATCATCATCACTTACATGAGCATTAAACATTGAGTTTATGGGGTTTCTATATTCATATGCAACAACTAAACTTTCATACATGTAGTTCCATCTAGTTGAACAAGGTTTAGGAACCTTTCTTTCTCTTAGGCCAAATTCATCACATCTTTTAAAATATTCTCTAAGTTTACTTCTACGGTTTGAATAAAAAAGCCAGTGAAGAGCCATTTTAACCTTTTCAATTTTAACATTTAATATTCTCATACCATCACCCACAATTAAATGGTAAATATGACACGTACATCTAACATGAAAAATGTTACAAACTGCAGGATTTAGTGTAGTGGTAAGCAAGGATACAACATTAGTGTTACTAGTAGCATTATCCATTGAAATTGACATTATTTTATCACTAATGCAAAAATATCTACAAATATTCGTAACCGTGCTAGAAATAAACTGCCCTGTGTGACGTGAATTAATTACTCTATAAGCAATAATACGTTTTTGCATTATCCAGTCCTCATCAATCCAATGACCTGTAATAGTAAGATAATCACAGTCATTACCACTTCTACCAATATTAGTAGTAATAGCAACATGACAATTAATATGAGTAAATAAATAGCAGCAAATATTGTTCATATTCATATTTATATTTATAAATATCGCTCTTTACGGTTGTGCGAGGTCGTCCTTTATAAGTAGGAAAAAAAATATTTCTAATATAATGCACAAAGTGAGGGTTAGAAGGAAAACTATAGGGTAAGCACATAACAGTAACCATTTTTGCTAATTCTTCCTTATCTTTTCTTGGGTCATAATATAAAATATCACCGGTAATAGCGTTAATGCCTGGTTGAAATTGATTTGACCCGGTACTAGGGTCAGGCTGACTAGGTAGACTTGTCCCCCGGCCGCAGCGTTCATTTGATTATATTTAGCTTTATCTTGAGGGTGTATCATTATGTGTCTCCTCAATCTTCCCGTCCCCTCCCCGCGAGTAACATAGTTAAAAGCTAACTCTTTGCCACAAGTTTTACATTTAGCTTTATTTTTTTCTCTTATTTGAATAAAAAATGGCCAAACAAGAGATGTTTCAGCCTGTTTAGAAGGTTGTCTAGAAAAAGTAGATGTAGTAACAGGGGGACAACAGGGGCATCATTTGGATTAGTTGGGTTAACTTCAGCAACAAGACTAGTTGGTGTATCGTTATCCGGTTGCGTTTTATCTAAATCTATTTCCTGGTCATCTTCTTCATCAATAGTTGGATTACCATAAAGAGAATTCATATATTCATCATCTAAGCGTTCACCACTACCAACATTATGCACATATTGACTCTCAATAAATTGTAATAAAGTATTATCACTATCAAGAATAGCAGCAGATGGAGGGCGGGTATGGGGTTTGGGTAGGGGAGCCCGGAAAATTAGAGGAGGAATAGATTGGCCACTAGATTCACCACTCTTGAATTTTCCCTTATTTTTACTAAATATCTTTTTAAGGAATATGCCATCTTAATTATAATTATACAAAGTAAATAAAATAAACAAAACTATAATATTAAAACTAAAGAGTTGGAACGAGTTTACCGAATTGACGAACAACTTGTTGAAAATTAATTATCGTTGAAGACTTGAATACTTCAATTCATCAACTTCACAATTTTTCACCCAAATTCCAACAATAAAGTAACTAATTATAGAAGAAAATTAGAGAGAGATTGATGATTTTGTGAGAAAAATGAAAGAATGAGGGGGTATTTATAGTTGAAAATAGGGAAAAAGTGTAATTACAAAAAGTTTGGGGTTAAAACAAAGTTGGGAGGGGTTAAATGACTATTTTGCAAAGCCCAAATGGCTATTTTTGCAGGCCCAACGACCATATTTTAAATGAGCCAACAGTCAAATTTTTTGAGGGATTTTTTTATTTTAAATTTAGCCATTGGGCCCGTTTGAGCCCGTTTGAGATCGGTTAGGACCGGTTGAACCGGCCCAGTTAGGAACCGGTCCCCGGCACAAACGTTTCGATCCTAACGTTTTTCTTGCCTTAACCGGCCCACTTAGCAGGCCCACTCCCTGGTCCCGGTCCTATCCGGTTAGACCCGTTTAGGCCCACTATCCTAATGGGCTCGCGGGCCTGGGCCGGTCCCGGACTTAACCGCCCCACTTGCCAGCCTTAAGTTGGACTAAGAGAAGCGTAATACGAGAATTATTTCACACCAACATTGCTTACAAATATAGTTGAGAACCTGGTTGGCTCCAACGTAACATAATAAGTTTGGAAAGAAACCACCATGGGATGAGATTCATACAACTCTTCACTACATATTACATTAGCAAATGCGAAAATTAAGTTATTAAAAACAAAAATACTCTTTTAATAATAAGTATTTCACATATAATATCTAATTAATTACTTCATAGCTGTTTCTCCATTTATTAATTAGCAATTAGCAGCAATTCCAGCATTATGTTCCCACAAAACTACTCCTCAGGATAGTTTGATGCCCAACATCACCTAAGTAACGAAGCTGATAAATGATAATGTTGATGCATAAGGGGTTATGGCCAAGCAACTCATCATCTGCTGTTTTGCAGCCAACATTTGGACTTTCACGTCAATCCAAATTCCTCAAAATCCAAGCTAATTTTTCCGGCTACCCTCTTGCCAGCAAGATTATGGTTAGAAGTAAGCAATCTACTCCCTCTTCCCTGTATTTTATCTCATTTCTTCGTAGGCTTTGTTTTGTAATTTCTGATATATTTTATTGATGTTGAGTTTGTTATATCAAGAGCTGTACTTTATCCTAAAACAGGTTCACTTTCTTTCCCCACCTAAAGGAAAGGAACTTTAATTTTTCTTTTTAGATGATATATTTTGGGGGTAGATGGTCACTTGTTCATTTAATTGGCTATTAGAATTTTATTTTCTCCTCTGTTAGAAGGAAATTTATTTTCTCCGCTCAGTATTATTATCATGTTAAGTCCAGTTGGTTGGCCTCTACCTGAGCCCGAATCTATGAAATGGTGGGAAGTTCCTGGGAGCTTTTCCGTCCATTATAATTCTGTAAAGTTATGATCTTTTGTTTCCAATATGATAATGTCTGAAATGCTTGACGAGATATATATATTTTACTAGGTTAGGTTAACTGGAAAATTACTTTACTTTTTTTAGCCCAGATTTTCTTCTCTGCGTAATGTCATTGGAGCTAGAAAAGATAAGACGCTTGTCAAATTACACAATGCATATGGAAGATGACATTAGCTTCTCAGAGGAAGTATCGGAATGAAATTTTACTGCTTGAATCAATATTACAGTATTGACTATCCCCGTCTAGCGTAGATGGTAGTTTTAAAACATGTCTTAATTATATGCTTTACCTAAGGCTTGTAAAAGCTAAACCTTCTAGGCTTTGAAGCTTGGATACAACATCTGGAGGTCCAAGCCAAAACTTTATTGACTTACTTTCTTTCCTAAGCAAGGGTGGGAAGACATGAAATTAAAAAGAGAAATAAGTTTGGTGGCACTTGTCGTAGTCTGAGTACTGTTTGGCACCAGTAATGTACAACCCACATTGGTTGCGTGCTGTTTCGGACCAAACAGTTAAGAATGAGATATAGTAACGAGTGATAAGTTTGGCTAGGATCTTTACTGGTGGCATTTGTTGTAGTCTGAGTACTGTTTGACACCAGTAATGTACAACCCATATTGCTTGCTTTCTGTTTCTGACCAAACAGTTAGAATGAGATCTAGTAACCAGTGATAAGCCTCATAGAATTGTATGTTTTCTTCATGCATTATCTTGCCTCCGCAGAGATGCAGTAAACTAACTAATAAGACTCGTAGGAGGTTATGCGTCTTTATGCTATATCTTGTCTCTGCAATCTGATACTAATAAAAAAGTAGATATCACAACATTGTATATGTTGATTTGGCCAGGTGGCTTTGGTAAGACCATCAATCCATCATTGTGAAGATTCGGGACTATGAGGTTGTACCTATGAGTGGTTACTTTTTTCTGCCTCATTAGGTGATAAAAGCTAGTGATGCCCTTCCATAGTGGTGGTTGGAGTAAATTGCATCAGTTGCTTTAGTTGCCATGATAAGTCTACGATTATGGTGCTTCTTGTCGAAGAAGTTGCTCAAAGATGCTGGCTCTGTACATTTACCTGCTTCAAACTCTGCGTTAGGCGGAGTAGAGTTCAGATCCTTGGTTTGAGCAATTATGATGTTTGATGTAAGTAAACACTTCATGTTATAGGATAGCATCCTAATTCTTTAGCTCTAAGGGCCTGAAATTAGAAGGGGCCTGCTGGCTTGTAGAACTTCAGCTAGCATTATTTGAAATGTACATCTGCTGACTCTTAGCTTCCTCACTATAGTCTGCAAAGGCGTAAAATAATGATATTAGAAAGCAATTCCTATGTAAAATGCATTTCGACCATCCTTGACATTCCAAAGTTAGTGAGAAGAGTGTTGTCTTTGAGGACTGAAAGTCGTTATCGGAGATATATTTGCTTGTAAAAAAAGAAGAAGAAACGAATAAGGTTTCGTAGAAGAAGAGATGTATCTCCATGTAATTCCGCAAATTTCCCTTTAGGAGCTATTTTTCGTATCAGTTTAGTGAGAAAGATGTTGACTTTTTGGTGTTGCTTTTGGCCTTTCCCTTTTTGAAGATAGAGATTGTCTAGACTGCAAGAGCCCCCAGAGGATACTGCAAATGTAATGATGAGGATAAAACAAGTATGTGTGTGCTAATTGAACTAAATCTGGTGTTATGTAGGTGAGGTGCCTATATAGTACTCCCAATTCTATCTTTTGTGGCTTTGCATCTTATTCTCTTCATTCTGTTCTTCCTTCCTCAAAAGCAATCACTTTTTGAATCATCAGTTGAAATCTGCAATTATAGAGCACGTTAGTGGTTGATCAATGAGAATTATGTGAAAAGTATTACCTTTCTATATTTGTAAAGCAATACTCTCTTTTAATCCTCCTCCTTTTGGCTTTTGCTTTCTGCTACAATGTGGTGTAAATTTTCAGGCAAGAGACAAGATGATGTGTTGTAAACTCGAATTACTGCTAGTTAGTAATATACATATACATGAAACTTTCATGGTGCTGCTCAAAGAAGAGTTTCAAGAAATTTTGTTTGCTGATACCACTAGAGTGATAGTGTGTATAATTTAAGTAAGTTAAAATATTCTACCTTTAAGGATTAAGCTGTCATTAGACTCGATAGTTCTCAATCTTCCAAACTTGTAAACATAATGATGCCGGTTTTTTAATGAAAAAGACAGTTTTCGAACACTGAAACATTAGCTGCTTTTCTATTTCACCCTTTGCTACAAGTTCGTAATTCACTTGCTCTCTGAGATCACATGTTTTTATCCAAAAGTTCTGGTTCTGTAAAGTTCTAAAATTTCCTGTCATATTTGATTCATAGATTTACCATACTCCGCTGATGAAAGTTGTCTGGAGAAGATATTTTCGAATTTTGGCCAGGTGGCTGAAGGTACATGCCCTTTTGGGGAGATAATTTTCTTGTCTATTTTACCCTTTCTTGTAGTTGAGACCTGCATTCTTAAATGTGTCTACTTCCCTTACCAGTTAAGGTGGTCAAGGATGAAGTGACCCAGAGATCAAAGGGATATGCATTTATTCAGTACACTTCTCAAGAAAATGCCATGCTTGCTCTTGATAACATGGATCACAAGGTTATACCCCACTGAATTTGTTTTGGTTATTAATTGTTGTGCAGTGTGTGTTTTCTTCTCAAAATTTTCTTCCGTTGTCAGTACCTCAATGGCAGGGTTATTTTTGTGGAAATTGCGAAGCCAACGAAGAAAGACTTTGGCAGATACCCCAAAACTTGTGGACCACCTGAGGAAAGATTGCCATCTGAAAATGAGGTTCCAGACTTAAAAGAAAATCGTTAATTCTTACACCGGTGTTAGAGTGTTATTGCTAGTTGAATTACAGTTCCAAAGGTACCATTCTGCTAACTAACTTCTGATGCAGCTTCCTGTGATCTTAATGGAAATTCTATTGCGGGAAAGTACAATTTTAGGTCAACCCAATGGGATTAGTTTACTTTGTCTGTCATTGGAACCTCTGCTTTGCATCTGTAAGTCCAGGTTTATGTTGTATTTGTTCTCTGAGGCATAGTGTGTTGCATGTCAGTCCAAGTGTATACTAGAAGAGGCTAAGCATATTTTGGATCGTCTTACAAAACTCGTACTTAGAATCATGTATATTAATCGCATACACTTGCTTTGTCAAACTTGGGTATAACTCGTTAGATCAAGATCTACTAGTATGTGGCTTTTGACTTGGTGAAAATGAACCATGATGTATTGAACTCTTACAAGAATCTAGACAAGAGAAACTACACTGGTATGTTGGCCGTTGCCAAATGCTGGAACTGGTTGGAAAATAAAGGATTCTGAAATTAGTTATCTTGGATACAGTTGGGGCAGCTACTTTTATCTGTCTTTTGATATTCCTGCACTCCTCAAGAAAGACATTTAATTGCATTAGTCTTAAAAATATGTCTAAATGTACCTTACATCTCTTAAAAGAGTGGTAGATCTGGAAAAAACTCGAATATTTTGAAACAAATTCGTTCAGCGAAACAAGTGAGTTATTCCTTCTCTGATGATTGAACAGTTGAGATAAGGCTAGAAGGGTTGATGTAGCATCAATTAGTTGCAAGTCACAAGTTGTGACTAGGATTGCTTGTTGGATTATACTCTCATAAATCCATGCTTAATGCCGATTAATATTACTTGGCTCCTGTTGTGCCATTAAATGAACTATCCTATCAAGTGTCAATCACTTCTTGAGTGAATATTATCCAAGTAGGGGGGGGAGGAGTCTTCATTGTATCAAGTTTCCTTTAGAGTTGAGTTCAATCTTGGGACAACTAAGGTTATGAATTAGCTGCTTTTCTGTTTGACTTATAGCCTGTTCGGCCAAGCTTCTTTTGAAAAATTAAAGTGTTTGGTCAAGCTTTTAAAAGAAAGAAAGTATTTTTGAGTAGACTCAAAATCACTTTTGGAGAAACACGTTTTTTGAAAAGCACTTTTGAGAAAAATACACTTAGAAGCACTTTTTTATAGCTTTGGCCAAATACTAATTGCTGCTTAGAAGTGCTTTTCAAATTAATTAGTTAAACAAAAACTACTTCTCACCAAAAGTACTTTTTAGGAAAGCACTTTTGAGAAAAAACACTTTTTAGGAAAGCACTTTTGAGAAAAAACACTTCTCAAAATAAGCTGATTTTAGAAGTGTTTACCCTTATAACGGATAACAATTAAATTTGTATGTGGTTTTAAGGATATGTGGATTGATTCAACACGAGTAATCAAGAATGTTAGATAAACGAATTAAAGATAAAATAAATAACCAAGCCAGTTATGACGTTGAGTAAGGGCTCAGATTTAAGCTGAACATTAGTTTTGCACTCAATCGGACCTTCGATTCGAAGCCAAGTGTATATGAAGAACTATGATTAAAATAAGAATCTTTCAATAGCTAGAAAGCATAGAAATACGTTTGTATTGTTTTGATATGCGTATTACAATGTGTCTATTGAATAAAAAACTTCCCCTTTATATAGTAGGGGAATTTTACCCCCAGTACAATTCTAAAAAAGGTAAAAATCTTCCTTGTACGTCAATTACTGATACTCTACCGACATCGAGCGCTATCCGCATCGTGAAATCCGGTTGGGCGCGGATATCACGACCCTCTGTTAGTCGTGTGCAATCGTTTGTAGTGCCTTTTGAGGTCTCGGAGCTCGTTCTGGGTCCGGGGGGCGTTGTCTTATCAGGCCGGTGGCGAGCACCCCGTTCAATCCTCGATTCAAAGAGTTCTCGGATTCTGTCTCTATCTCATACGTTCATACTTCTTACTTTGTTTGACTCACCGGATACTTGGGGTGTGTGCTGACCCCGAGTTTACCCGTATACAGATATCCCCTTCCTTTCTCAGAGAGTAGGTTCGCCGAAATGATGGAAAACGATAGATGAACCTCGGTTCCTTCCTTCGTACGTTACGGCCGAGACGATGAATAAGTCGAAACATCCCATCAGTTGCATCGTTCTGGCTTCAGACATGTGTCAATCAACAGTTGGTCGCCTTCGAATATGAACGTCTCGCATTGATTACATTTTTTCCTATAAAAACTTTAACCTTTTGTACTTCTTCCACTTTTCGATCCTAACTTTTATCTTCGAACTCTCTAGCAGCTATCAACTTTTTCAAATCTTCATCCCTTTTACCTTTGATCTTCAAATCTTCATAATTGTTCTTAGGTTCTACCCAGATCTTCATCCTACCTTCAAATCTTCATACTTTTTCCTTCAAACCTTCATACCTTTCCTTCAAACCATCATATTTTCCCTTCAAATCTTCTTATTTTCCAGAACACGATGGCTAAGACTTCCAAATCAGTTCCTCAGCAGTCTACCTCTTCATCTTCCTAATCGGCAATAGGTACCGAGGCAGCTGTCCCCGAGATGGTTGCTCCCGAAGTGACTGTCGTCGAAATGGCCCCAGAGCCCCCCATGAAAAGCTTTATTTCTGGGGGCTATTCAATCACAGATGACTTCAAAGTCGAGAAGGCCTCATCCAAACAAGGCCGAGGTGAAGGGGTATCGAGATATATATGCTCCATCACTAAAGAGACCCTTGCCATATTTCGAGAGGACCGTAAATGGGAAGGTAATGACGTGATAGTCCCCGGGCCCAAGGATGACATTACTACCCATGTGGAGGAATATTTAAGTGTTTACACTTACCCCTTCACACTGGACCCGGTAGACCTAGTAGTTCTGGCCTTTTGTAAGAGATATGAGGTGTGCCTTAGGCAAATCCACCCGTCTTTGGAGGATCATGATCATTCTACGTTATTTTGTGAACAACACCGAATCCCATCGGTTCACTCTCGACCACCTACTCCATCTATACGGTCCCAAAATTTTCCGAGGGGGACTAATCAAGCTCACTCGCCAGGCCAACAAGGCTTCCTTTTCGAGCATCGATGAGGAAAGAGACCGAGGCTGGCAAGGACGCTTTGGTCGGGTAAAAACTAAAGATTTGATCCCTCCCAAGTTCCTGCCATTTCCCGAGAAATGGAATGCATCTCGTAAGTGTAGTCTTTCCTTAAGTGTCGAGTCTCCTTTGTTTTCTTTCTCACCACCAGTATTTGTGGTCGTGCAGCTGTTGCTCGGGTTCTCAATGCGGTCCCCCGACTCAAGGAGTGGATCGAAGGCATCTGCAAGCAGATGCCATACTTCGAGCCTCGTGGCGCAAGCTTTCGAAGGGCTGATGGGAGGCCCATTCTCATGGTAAGGCTCTTCTCAAAATAGTTACTATTATGCCCAGGACTTACGTAACGCTGACCTTTTCTCTTATCTTTGCAGGTTTGCCTAAGACCACCGAGCTTAGTGATCGCAACCTACTCCACACTACTAAAGAATAGGAAGAGAGGGTCGCAATAGCTTTTACCCGATTTGTGGGTCGGGATCGATTTCCACAGAGAGATAGGAATGGAATCGAGTATATATTTAGGTTGAAATTGCGTATTTGTTCCAAATATCACTTCTAATCATTTTTGGGTTTTCTTTATATTCTACTATTATCAAACTACAAATTATAATTGCTACTAGATTAACTACGAGTAAATTGCTACAAGTTGTCTCTAATAGTTTAAAAGGCACTAGGGTAGTGACATCCTCCTAGGTGGCCAATTGACAGGTAATTAAACCTAAGGCACGATTGACATGATTGAGGAATATGCTATAACCGTTGCACAATTTTACCCACAATCACACCTCTCGGTAGAGAGAGTGATTTTGCCCAATTGACTTTCTCAAGACCAATAGGGTAGACAAATTTGCTCAAGCAACTGGGGTTCAAGTCGGGTATTACTCTCTCGAGGTTTAACCCTTTAATTGGGACTATCAATTCTCTTGAGTCCATCCCAATTCCTTGTTGGGTCAATTTCGGAGACTTAGGCTCTCTTTCTCAAGAAGAACCCAAGTCAACTTAGCACAAACTAGTGTTTGCAACCACTAATTCATAGATTAAACCATGAAATTGACCCAAATAACAAACACTCATAGTCAATCTAACCTTAAATCACAACCCATCAATTACCCATACTAGGGTTGAGCCACAACCCTAGCTAAGGGGTCTAGCTACTCATGCTTGAAGAGAAAAACAGAGAAATAGATGAAGATAAAGGCATATTAATTAATTACTAAGGTAAATACAAAGATTCAATGATAAAAACTAAGTAAAAATGCCCAAAATGGCTAAGAAAAGTCTTCTCACGAGCGCAACTAACGTCTAATAATATCTGATGCCCTAAAAATGGAAAAAGGTTCTATTTATACTAAGCTGAAAAAACTGGACAAAATTGCCCCTGCGGGGTTAGTGCGGACCGCACAAAATGGTGTGCGGCCGCACTAGGCTCTTGAACTTGCAATCTTGACTCTCTGAACCCAGACTCCGCAGACCGCACAAAATGGACTGCGGCCGCGGAGGCTTCTAGCGCGGTCCGCAAAACTCGGCCGCAGACCACACAGGCTTGAACCTCTGAAGTTGGCATCTCTTTGAACCTTGTCTCTACGGACCACACAGAATGGGAGTGCGGTCGCAGAGGTCCACCGCGGACCGCACAAAGTGTAGTGCGGCCGCATTGTTTCGAAGCCTGAAATGCTGAGTCTCTGAACGTCTCTAGGGCCGACTGCACAAAGTGTAGTGCGGCCGCACTAGGCCTGTTTTTCCTGAGTTTGCCTTGTCTTTGGTACTTGTGCAAGTTTCACTCCTTTTGAGCTGATCTTTGACATCTTGTCACTTTGTTGATCAAACCTGCAATCAAGCACAACTTATGAGCCTTTTGGGACTATTTTGTATGAATTTATAATCTAAGCGCAAGCAAGAAGAAGCATAAAATACGTCAAAATCCCTAGTTATTAACTCCCCCAAACTTAAGTTTTTACTTGTCCTCAGGCAAATAAAATAAGACTCACCCCTTAAGGGAAAGTTCAAGAAATTTTCAGCTGTCTTAAAGCAACCTCAACTAGCATCAATTGGGACTAATAATTACCCTCAATACAAATGAATCATTAACAACATTTAACCTTTGAAAACCCATGGATCAAGTGAGACACAAGAGCATCAAGAGTTGACTTAACACATCAAAAAACTCTCTCAATTACTTTGGTCATTGTGGAACCCAAACTCAAACATCCTCAACTCTCCTTAAACAAACCTCACCTTTTTAGAATATTGGCACATAAACCGAGGTTAATGGAAATTCGCTCATCTCTCTCAAGAAAAAGTCACAAGTCCGGCTCTAAGTACCATATGTTTGCCCTTTATGTGAGTATCCACTAATGTAAGCTTCATTCAACTCAAGATAATATAGGGCTCTTGTGGAGTCATTGTGAAGGATTTTGGTTCATGGTAGGAAATGTTTTGGTCTAAGTGGGTTCCATCTTCCCTTAAGCACTTCTTTTGATTCATTCAGCAAACATTCTCTTGACTCTTTGAGTCATTTCACTTCTTTTCTAAGGGGTTAGAGAGACACATTGTCACTCTTTCTTATGCTTTTCAAATCTTTTCTCTTTTTTTAACTTTTCCACACCTTTCATTCTTTGCTTTTCTTGAATCCCTCTTTATTCCTTTTTACATTGATCATTCTTTTTGTCTTTTGCTTTTCTTTCTTTTTCATTGCCTTTTTTTTCTTCGTTTTTTTGGTGCCTTTTTACCACTTTGTTGCCATCCTCGTCTCTTCCCCCAAACTTATACTTTTGCCATGTGCTAAAGGAAAGATCGAGTGCCAAGAGAGGGTATCTTTTAGAACGGGTATAGGCTTGTATCATGGTTCTTGAAAGATGAAAGTCTAAGGCTCAAAAGGGTTAACTAGGGATCATATAATTGGTAGGCTATGGATTTTGTTCAAACTATCATTTGGATCAAGGAGAGCCAATAATCATGCCTCAAGTCAAAATTCACTTATGATTTCGCCTCAACAAACATTCAGGGCAAGTTCTAGACCAATGGCTCGAGACTTGGACTTGCAATTCAATTACTCACCACACAAGCTAAGGGATTGCTAAAGACATAGAGTTGGGGGCCTACAACGACCTTAGATACGATTTGAGCACACAATGGTCCCGAAAAAAACCACTTGATGATTATTGGTCAACACAAGAGTCTCAAGGTCATGACTTTCACCATCCTAAACACAACAACTTGTTTTTGATCATGAGATCAAGGGCAAATGTGATAGGCCCAAGTGAAGATTTGCTTGAGGTATCCTTAACTACAAACTACTAAAAACAAAAAACAAAACGGACTCAAACACTTAAGAAAGTTGTCACGCCATCTATCATTGGGAAGAGCCACCCGGTTCACACAACACTCCACCTTTGGAAAGAACCGTGGCATTAAGAAAACCAAAGGTTTATTGAAAACGTCCAAAACAAAACAAAAAACTACGAACATAAATAAGAAACTAAAAACGAAACATTTTGCGGAAAATAGAATGAATATATACAAGAGGTCGTCATTCCTTCAACGGCCACCGGAACTTCCCTTACACGGTTGTTCCGGCAGTATAAGTTCTCCATTTTACCCCTCCTCTATTCCTCTAATTCCTTTTTGTCCTTTCTATTATTTTCTATCCCTTTTATTTTTCATATTTTTCATGGCAGTAAGTTTTCTAAATCGGGAGGTATCAGATTTATGCCTAGGAAAACCGGCATTACGGCCTATAATTCCGGCGACCGCCACATTAGCGGAGGCGATAGCGGTTTTGAAGAGAATCGGAGAAACTCATGTGAGTGTGTGGATGGTTCTAGAAGGAGATGATTATTCTGTTGAATGCCATTGCATAGGGAAGGTTTCAATGGTGGATGTGATTTGCTATTTATGTAAGCAGGAAAGTTTAATTGATTCTTCTAAGGTACTTGAGATTCCTGTATTAAAGATTTTGGCTAAAGGAGATTCAATTGTGAAGCATTTGGAGCCCGATTCAAGCTTGCTGGAAGCAATAGATCACATTCTTGAAGGTATCCAGAACCTGGTTATACCGATTCACAACTACACGAATTCAAGGAGAAAGCCTTTGAGTAAATCTTCCTCTCTGAAATCCACACATCATAACGGAGTTGAATACTGTTGGCTAACATAGGAAGACGTTGTCCTCTTCCTTCTCAATTCCATTGGAGTGTTCTCCCCTATGCCCACCTTTTCAATTGAATTGCTCAACATCATCGATCACAACATCTTGACTGTTCGTTATCATGACCCTGAAATCTTTGCTTTGGATTCGATCGCTCTAGCACATATTGAACAAATAGTAGTGGCAGTTGTCGATGATGACAACAGACTAATCGGGGAAATCTCTCCCTCTACTCTTGCCTACTGCGATGAATCTGTTGCAGCAGCAATCACGACTCTTTCAGCTGGTGATCTTATGGCGTACATTGATTATGGTGGTCCTCCAGAGGGCTTGGTTGAATTGGTGAATATGAGGTTACATGAAAAAAAAACTTGGCCTGATGCTAGAACTGATGGACGAAGAGTTTTCCGTGTAGTTTACATCGTCTTCAGCTTCTAGTTGTTCTTCTGATGATGAGCCAGGGTCGAGTAGAAATGGTTCAGGACGATATTCTTCAGCAAGAAGGTCAGAGGCGATCACCTGTTATCCGGGGAGTTCATTGGTGGCTGTGTTAATTCAAGCGTTTGCACATCGTGCGAGTTCCATTTGGGTCATTGATGAGGATCAAAATTTGGTTGGAGTTGTAACTTTTAAAGGAATTTTCAAAGTTTTTAGGGGTTTTGCGAATACAAGGTGAAAACCTGAAAGGGAGAATTTATCAACTCACTGATAAGCTCAGCTTGTATCTGTCATATAAGTAGATTATATTGCAGACTGTGTTACGAATTTTACATGCCTGAAATAAGACCTTTTTGATGGTAATATGATAAACCTTATCTTTGGATTTTCAAATATATATTGCGGAAAATAGAATGAATATATACAAGAGGGGATTTGAATATACAACGAATGTGATGAATATATACAATGTGATATAACTTTATATACAGACCCAAAGAAAGATAAAAAGTGCGATAAAAGTAACTAAATATCAAATTATATACAGACCAAATGTGAAAAATCAAGAAAGCATAAAAAAATATCAATATATACAATCATCCAAAAAAATGTAGGGCTCACCTCCTCAAATGAAAGTTGGCATTGTCCCCAATGCCAACTAGTCTAACTAAGCACCAAAAATATAGAGAAAAAGGATATAGAAGACTTCATAAGCCGTGTCTGTCTGCATAGGATCATGGGTGGTCCCTGGGTACTCTGTGTGCTCGGGAACCTCAGACTGGTTCCCAGTGGTCTGTTCTGCTGCTACTGGGATCGGGGCAAGGACCTTGACAAGCTCTGGAACTGGTACATCCTGTGGCTGACTGGAGGAAGTCTCTGGTGGGTCCGCTAACTGGATGATAGCATCATTAGCCCTAAGAATCCTCCTTTTCCTCTTCGGAGGCCTCTGTGTCTGCTCCGGCTGTGGGTGAGCTATTGGCACTAGGTCATCAAGCAACAAGTCTAAAGGCAGCTGGTCTGCCTTCAGTCTATCAGCATCTGCCCGCAGCACCTTTATGGACTCCTTGGAGGCCCGTGTCTTCCACAACTTCTTATGCTCCTTAGCAAGCTCCTTGAGAGCCTTGCTATGTGAATCGACTGCCTTTGAGAGCACAACCCGAACAACGAGGATCTTCTTCTGGTTGTCAAGTATCTCCTTGAGCGCATCCTCTATCGGATGTGGCACCTATGGAGCTGGGGGAACCGACTGAGCCTCTACAGTGGTAGTCAAAATGGACAACTTGGATGAGGCAGTCTGCATCCAGTTGTTGATACTCAAAAGTGTCTGGCTTAGACGGTGGGCAGTAATAGGATGGGCCCGGGTAGATGGGATCTCCGGGTCTACTGATGTGGATGAACCGAGAGGGATATCTAGAGATGTGGAGGTATGCCCAGCAGAAGCCATTACCTCAACCGGCTCCTCAAACTGGCTAGTTGAAGCAGTAGCTAGTACTTTGTAGTTCTTGCTCTTGGGGTTGTCATCCCCCTTCATGCTATACTAGGAAAATGGGGCTGTCTCCTTGACCTTGATGTCATAGGGCCTTTTGTCCACATTCAGGTCCCGGAAGTACATTGTGAGGAAACTGGGGAAAGGATAGTTCCGGTCATGCTCCATGCCCATAATAGTGATAACCTGGGACATCGCATTCCCCACATCTATGGAGTAACCCGCCATAATCGAAGCAACCAATACATCCCGGTGGAGAGGAAGGGTGTTGTCATGAGTGGTAGGGTCTAACAGGCTGCAAACAAAAGTCTCCTATCCCCTCGCTTCAAAGTCAAGGTCCTTCTCAATATTTTGACCCCAGCAGTCAACCAATCGGGGACGGTACCTGGGATTGCCAGGTATTGTGCTAGCCATGGACGAACCTCCTCACCATCTCCATCTTCGCCATATATAGAGTCTCATCCTCCTCATTGAAACCCAAATATTCATTAATCGACTTCCCATCAAATAACACCTTGAGGTTCCGAACCTTGGTCACTTTGGAGCTCTTTTTGATGTGGGCTACATTGCAATAAAACTCCTTGACCAAGTGTTCGTTGGCGTCCACACAAGCATCTAGGAAGTTCTCCCAGCCCACTCTAGTCTTGAACTGTCTCTGCACATTGGGGTTGTGGGGTAGTAGGTCTCTATCTATGAAGCTCCTCTCCGGAATCAATTTTCTCGCCGGCCACCACTCCTGAAACTTATGGTATGCTACCTCACTTACAAATCTATCTTCCTAAGCTTCGGGTTTCCTAGTTCTAGAAACGCCTCCCACTTGAGGCTCACCACCTTCAGCTACTCCCTCATCTCCCTGTATATCCTCCTCACCTCCTCATGCACCCTCCCCGGATAATGAAGCTGTGGGAGAGGTGGGGTATTCTCCACTACTTTCACCTGAGCCCTCAGACGACCCAGAAGAAATGTTCACTGATGCTTGGGCATCGGGGAAGAGGGAGGAGTGTCTCTATGTCTGGCCCTCTCTGGATACGGGATGTATTATGGGACTGAGTCCGAAGAGATCTCCCGAGAGGGCTCATACTCACTCTCCGACATGTCAATGGATCTGTCAGCCGCTTTTATGGCCTTCCTCATGTTCTTGATGTTTTCCCTAGCTTGGGGAGTGAGTTTGACCATTTTCTATTTTCCACCCCGGGAGGATTCACCTCTGTCGGGTTGTTTTGATCCCTTGCCTCTTTGTTTTACCATTGTCTGCAGACATCATTCAATGTATTTGTTAGTATCAATCAAGGCAGTTCAAGTTATTACAGCAGAACAAATTGCAGAACAGAATCAAAGTGTTGCAGACAGTCTCAGAAGCTGCCTAGTGCGGACTGCACAAAATGGAGTACGGCCGTATAGGGACCAGTGCGGTCCGCACAGGAGTGGGGTTCAGAGTACCCACCCTCTGAATCTTGACAGTGCGGCCAGTACAAAATGGTACTGCGGCCGCACTGGGCCAGTGCAGACCGCACAAAATGTAGTGCAGCCGCACTGCCCAAGGGTTATCTTTCATAAGTTCAACAGTGCGGTCCGCACAAAGTGGTATTGCGGACCGCACTGGGGCACCGCGGACCGCACAAAAATGACTATGGTCCGCACAGGGTGCCCAGAAGTGGCACTAAGTTAGGGCTTGAGATTTTGCTTTTAAGGTCAAATTTCCACCTAATTAGAGGCCCTAATCGAATACCCAGTCCATTAAACTACTAAGTCCATAGGAATCAACATTTAAACTAATCTAACCTAGAAATCGAACTAATTACGGGAGGAAGAAGAATAGAAGTTAAGAAAAATGGAAATTAAACAAAATTAGTATACCTTACATCATTTTCTCCATCATTTTCGTATTTCTTATATTTCTTATATTGTTGTTATTTTTATTTTATGTTATGTATTATATGTTTTATTATGAGCCTATTGATAGTACTAATATATTGTCTCTTGTTGCTCTATTGAGCCGAGGGTCTCCTGGAAACAGCCTTTCTGCCCCTCGGGGTAGGGGTAAGGTCTGCGTACATATTACCCTCCCCAGACCCCACTTGTGGGATTATACTGAGATGTTGTTTTTTTTAAACAAAGAAGAAATGAGTGTAATGTTACCAGATTATGAGATGAAGTGAAGTTAAACAGTGTCAATCAAGCAATTACGAAAAAAGAAAGAGGAATAGTATTTAGAGTCTCTGAGGTTCAATTTTGCGAAAAGGGTAAAAGGAGGCCCTCAGGGTCTATTTATAGAAAAAACCCTGGGGCCCATTCTCATCTACCAGTGCGGACCACACAAAATGGACCGCGGTCTGCACTGAGATGTTATGATCAAACTTGGCCAATTATCCCATTGCGGCCCGCACAAAGCAGACCGCGGCCGCAGTGGTCCACTACGGATCGCACAAAGTGTAGTGCGGCCGTAGTGGCCAACTTCAGAGAGATATCACTTTGGCCTTTACCAGTGCGGCCGCACAAAGTGTAGTGCGGCCGCATTGGCAACTTTAGAGACTGAACAATTTCTTCATTATGTCTTGCACTGCATCAACACAGTCCTTGCAACATCTCACAACCAGTTAGCCCAAAAATCAATCCTATACTACAAAGAAAATCAAAGAAAACAACAAGAAGAAAAACACATGGGTTGCCTCCCAAGAAGCGCCTGATTTAACGTCGCAGCACGACGCAGATTACCATCACATCATTTGAAGTGAAGAAGTGCCACCACTTGGCTATCATCACTTTTCCCAGATAATGCTTGACCCAGTGCCCGTTAACTCTGAAGACTTCACCATTTTTATTTTTCAAATCAAGAGCACCAAAAGGGGTCACAAAGATAACTTCAAACGGTCCACTCCATTTGGATTTGAGCTTTCCCGAAAACAGGCGTAACCGGGAGTTGAACAAGAGAACCAAATCACCTACTTTGAACTCCTTTCTACGAACATATTTGTCATGAAGGTACTTCATCTTGTCCTTATACAAGGACGAACTAGAGTAGGCATGGAATCTAAATTCATCGAGTTCATTGAGCTACTCTACACAAAGATTGGCTGCAACATCCCATTCAAGATTCAACTTCCTCAAAGCCCACATAGCCTTGTGCTCTAACTCAACTGGAAGATGGCATGATTTCCCAAACACCAACCGATACGGAGACATCCTAATCGGAGTTTAGTAAGTTGTCCGATAAGCCCATAGAGCGTCATCCAACTTCTTCGACCAATCGGTACTATTTGCATTGACCGTCTTTGACAATATGCTTTTGATTTCTCGGTTGGAAACTTCCACTTGACCACTTGCTTGAGGGTGATAGGGGGTAGAAACTTTGTGATTGACACTGTACTTAGAAAGCAACGTGTCGAAAGCTTTATTGCAAAACTGAGATCCCCCATCACTAATAATCGCACGGGGAGTGCCAAACCTTGTGAAAATGCTCTTCTTAAGAAATGCAACAACACTCCGGGCTTCATTGTTAGGCAAAGCCATGACTTCAACCCATTTTGAGACACAGTCAACTGCCATGAGAATGTAAGTATTCCCACAAGGGCTAACAAATGGACCCATGAAATCGATGCCCCAAACATCAAATATATCCACTTCAAGAATGGTATTGAGAGGCATCTCATCCCTTTTTGAAATTCCACCCGCTCTTTGGCATTCATCACACCTCTTCACAAAATCACCCGCATCTTTGAACAGGGTTGGCCAATAGAACCCGCAACTAAGAACTTTCAAGGCGGTCCTCACCCCACCTTGATGGCCATCATAGGGTGAGGAATGACAAGCCTCTAAGATACTCAATTTTTCTTCCTCCGGGACACATCGACGAATCACACCATCCGTGCAAATCTTGAACAAATATGGCTCATCCCAATAAAAGTCCAAACTATCCCGCTTGAGCTTCTTCCTTTGGTTAGAAGAGAGATCATACGGGATTATTCCGGTCACAAGGTAATTGGCAACATCGGCAAACCATGACATATCATTCATTGACACCGCAAGGAGTTGTTCGTCGGGAAATGAATCATTGATCTCAAGGCCATCACAAGGCCTCCCCTCCTCCTCCAAACGAGACAAGTGGTCTGCCACTTGGTTCTCACTACCTTTCCGATCCACAATTTCTAGATCAAACTCTTGAAGTAGTAACACCCATCGCATCAATCTTGCCTTGGAGTCTTTCTTTGTCATCAAGTACCTAAGAGCGGCATGATCGGTTTGCACTATGACCTTGGCCCCCATAAGATACGGCCGAAACTTTTCCATTGCAAATACTATAGCCAGCAACTCTTTTTTGGTAACCGTGTAGTTCCTTTGAGCCTCATTCATGGTCTTGCTTGCGTAGTACAGCGGATAAAACATCTTGTTAACCCTTTGACCCAAAACATCCCCAACCGCAACGTCACTTGCGTCACACATGAGCTCAAAAGGTAAGCTCCAATTTGGTGTGGTAATGATAGGGGTAGTGGTTAACTTAAGCTTGAGAAGCTCGAATGCTTGCATACAACTCTCATCGAACACAAACTTTACATCCTTTTCTAGCAACTTGCACAAGGGGTTTACCACTTTTGTAAAATCTTTTATAAACCTCCGGTAAAAACCCGTGTGCCCAAGAAAACTCCTCACCCCTTTGACAGAAGTAGGGGAGGAAGCCTTGAAATCACCTCTATCTTGGCTTTGTCAACTTCAATCCCTCGCTTTGAAATTTTGTGACGCAACACTATACCCTCTTCAACCATGAAATGACATTTTTCCCAATTGAGTACGAGGTTTGTGTCTTCACATTGGGCCAATACTCTATCCAAATTTCTCAAACATTCTTCAAAGGAATCACCAACCACACTGAAATCATCCATGAAAACCTCCAATATATCTTCCACCATGTCGGTGAAAATAGCTATCATGCATCTTTGGGATGTCGCCGGAGCTTTACACAATCCGAACGACATCCGAGAGAAAGCGAAGGTTCCATACGGACAAGTAAAGATGGTCTTCTCTTGGTCCTCCGGGGCAAT
The DNA here is from genome assembly GCF_000393655.2 of Nicotiana sylvestris. Classification (NCBI taxonomy): domain Eukaryota; kingdom Viridiplantae; phylum Streptophyta; class Magnoliopsida; order Solanales; family Solanaceae; genus Nicotiana; species Nicotiana sylvestris. Next base: position 66,901,656 of record NC_091058.1, read on the forward strand.
TAAGATTTGATTATACCCCGAGTACCCATCCAAAAAGCAATAAAAAGCACGCCCCGCGAGATGATCAAGCATTTGGTCAAGGAATGACAATGGGAAATGGTCCTTTCGGGTCACCTTGTTTAGCTTTCGGTAGTCCATGCAAACCCTCCAACCTGTGACTGTCCGAGTAGGAATAAGTTCATTGTTGTCATTGGTCACCACAGTCATACCACCCTTCTTCGGTACACATTGCACCAGATAAGTCCATGAGCTGTCAGAAATGGGGTACACAACCCCGACATCCAACCATTTGATCACTTCTTTCTTCACCACTTCTTGCATAGCCTCGTTCAATATTCTTTGATGCTCCAAGGAAGGATTTGCATCATCCTCCAAGATAATTTTGTGCATACAAAATGCGGGGATTATTCCTCGAATGTCAGTTAGAGTCCATCCAATTGCCCTTTTTCCACTTTTGAAGCACCGCCAAAGTGGCCTCAACCTGCATGTTAGTAAGGCAAGAAGAAAGAATAACTGGTAAAGTAGAGTTTGAGCCCAAGAATTCATACCTGAGGTGTGGAGGAAGTGGTTTCAACTCCAACACCGGTGGCTCCTCAATTGATGGTTTTGTTGGTGGAGTTTTTCGGTTTTCAAGATCCAAAGACAATTTTCTAGGCTCATAAGAATAAGAGCCCATCCCATGTAAGGCATTCACGCACTCCACTCTACTTGCATCCTCATTGACATTAAGATTTATAGCACGGCCTCAAGAGGATCCTCCATGTTGATCATAGCACTGGTATCATCCACAATCACAGCTGTGACAAGGTCTACAAATGAGCACACCTCAGTGCTATTGGGTTGCTTCATAGACTTGCAAACATGGACCACAACCTTTTCATTTCCCACTCGGAAAGTGAGCTCACCCGTTTCAACATCAACCAATGCCTTCCCCGTTGCAAGGAAAGGCCTTCCCAAGATAACATGAACCTCATAGTCCACCTCACAATCCAGAATCACAAAGTCGGTCGACAATATAAATTTGTCCACTCGGACAAGCACGTTAACAATAATTCCCAAAGGTCGCTTCTTCGATCGATCCGCCATTTGAAGTCTCATTGAGGTTGGCCTAGGTTGCCCGATACCCAAAGTTTTAAAAACCGAGTAGGGCATCAAATTGATACTAGCTCCCAAGTCACATAGAGCCTTGGCAAAATTCGCACTCCCAATGGTGCAAGGAATGGTGAAAGCACCGGGATCTTCAAGCTTTGGGGTCATTGAATGCACATAGCACTAACTTGGTGAGTCATCTTTATAGTTTCATAATCCATAGAAAGCTTCTTTGTAACCAAGTCTTTCATGAATTTTGCATAACCCGGTATTTGTTCAAGTGCCTCCACCAAAGGCACATTAATAGATAAGCTCTTCATCATGTCAATGAACTTTTTAAACTGATTATCATTCTTCTGCTTCGCGAGCCTTTGAGGGTAAGGTGGAGGTGGCCTTGGCAAATGAGTCTTGGCTTTTGGCACAACCGGCTCCGGCATGTCAATTATATGTTCCCTAGACGGGTTCACATCATTTTGAGTTTCCACCTCGACTTCTTGAATATCAATCCTCACTTCATTGTTCACATTTTCATCAACCACATCTTCAACTACCAAAGGGACTTCGTCATCTTGCAACTCAACATCATCATCCACGACTTGATTTTGCTTAGAGGCATTCACATCACTAACTCTCCCACTTCTTGTTGTGACCGCCATAACATGATTGTTCCCACCCTTTGGGTGCACTACCGTATCACTTGGTAGAGCACCCTTCGGCGAGTATTCAATGACTAAGAGATTTGGCCTAATTACACCTCCAAGTTTCGGATAGAGGTGTTGTGAGAAGCTAATTGTGCATCAGAATCCGCATTCCTCTTCATCATCTGCTCGAACATCATTTCAATTTTACCCATATCATTACCCAAAGAACTAGGACCTTGAGATGAAAATGGTGGCGGATTGTTCGGTTGTTGGTACATTGGGAGCCTTTGAAAGCCTTGCCCCCGGTTTCCTTGGTTTCCTGTTCCATCCTCCTTGATTATTATTGCCACCCCAATTATTGTTATTACCATTCCAATTCCCATGGTTGCCTTGATTGTTGTTCTGATTGCCCCAGTTTTTATTTTGGTTGTTGTTCCCCCAATTGCCACTGTTTTGTTGTTGATTGCTCCAATTGCCTTGAGGTCTCCACTGTTGTTGGTTGGAAGAGTTGCCCCATTGGCCTTGATAGTTGTTTACATATTGAACCTCTTCACTTTGGTCATCATAACCATTATTTTGAAAACCATCACATGCATCATCAAATTGCTCAGAATTCCCTTGGTTTTGTTGCCTTCTTTGCCTTCTCTTGCTGACAAGCATATTAACACCCTCCATGGCATTCACTTGGCGAGTATTTTGGACTTGTTGTAACTGTGCATTAGCCAATTGATTCATAGTAGTTGTCAACTCCGCTATAGCTTGCCCATGGTCATGTAATTCCTTGTGCAAATGAATAACCGTAGGATCGCCTTGAGGTACATTGGCTCTACTTTGCCATACAGAAGAAATGTCGGCCATCTCATCAAGTACATTACATGCCTCATCATATAACAGCTTCATAAAGTTGCCCCCGACAAGTTAGTTCACTATGCATTGATTTGTTGATCATAGCGTCAGTCATATCATTATTGGGGCATTTCTTCACCATTGTTCTATACCGCTCCCAAATCTCATGCAAAGGTTCCGTGGGCTCTTGCTTGAAAGCCAATATCTCATATCGAAGTGCCGCCATATGCCCGGGTGAAAAGAATTTAGAAATGAATTTATCCGCCAACTCATCCCAAGTTGTGATGGAATGGTTGGGGAGTCTCTCGAGCCAATCTAATGCCTTCCCCCGAAGTGAGAATAGGAAAAGTCTCAACCTAAGAGCATCTTCAGACACATTCGTCTATTTGCTCCCCCAACATGTATCCACGAACCCCTTGAGATGTTTATAGGCATTTTGATCTGCAACACCCGTGAAGTACACACGCTGCTCAAGTAAGGTCAACATCACATTGGTTATCTGATAGTTGCCCGCCTGGATTCTGGGTGGGAAAATAGCACTTGCATAACCCTGGTTCGGAAGTACTCTGGGAGCCACTCTTGAAGGTGGAGGATGAGGGTCTGGAATATTGTCATTTGGATTAATATTGGCATTGCGGCCTCTACGTTGTCCTTGAGGTACAAGAGGCACCTCATCTTGCTCAATATCATCTACCTCCTCCCCCGCAATCACGTTTCCAAGAGGGTCATTAGCATTGTTCAAATCCATATTGGTACCTGAGTAGTGACACAAACAAGTAAGTAACAAAGAAGGAAAGAAGAACAATACATAAAACTAACTAAATAGATAGCCAAAACTGTTAGCTTCCCCGGCAATGGCGCCAAAAAGTGATCGCAACCTACTCTACACTACTAAAAAGTAGGAAGAGAGGGTCGCAATAGCTTTTACCCGATTTGTGGGTCAGGAGTGATTTCCATGGAGAGCTAGGAATGGAGTCGAGTATCTATTTAGGTTGGAATTGCGTATTTGTTCCAAATATCACTTCTAATCATTTTTGGGTTTTCTTTATATTCTGCTATTATCAAACTACAAATTATAATTGCTACTAGATTAACTACGAGTAAATTGCTACAAGTTGTATCTAATAGTTTAAAAGGCACTAGGGTAGTGACATCCTCCTAGGTGGCCAATTAACAGGTAATTGAACCTAAGGCACGATTGACATGATTAGGGAATATGCTATAACCGTTGTACAATTTTACCCACTCTCACACCTCTCGGTAGAGAGAGTGATTTGCCCAATTGACTTTCTCAAGACCAATAGGGTAGGCAAATTTGCTCAATAAACTGGGGTTCAAGTCGGGTATTAGTCTCTCGAGGTTTAACCCTTTAATTGGGACTATCAATTCTCTTGAGTCCATCCCAATTCCTTGTTGGGTCAATTTTGGAGACTTATGCTCTCTTTCTCAAGAAGAACTCAAGTCAACTTAGCACAAACTAGTGTTTGCAACCACTAATTCATAGATTAAACCATGAAATTGACCCAAATAACAATCACCCCTAGTCAATCTAACCTTAAATCACAACACCCATCAATTACTCACACTAGGGTTGAGCCACAACCCTAGCTAATGGGTCTAGCTACTCATGCTTGAAGAGAAAAACAGAGAAATAGATGAAGATAAAGACATATTAATTAATTGCTAAGCTAAATACAAATATTCAATGATAAAAACTAAGTAAAAATGCCCAAAATGGCTAAGAAAAGTCTTCTCGCGAGCGCAACTAACGTCTGATAATATCTGATGCCCTAAAAATGGAAAAAAGTTCTATGTATACTAAGCTGGAAAAATTGGACAAAATTGCCCCTGCGGGGTTAGTGCGGACCGCACAAAATGGTGTGCGGCCGCACTAGGCTCTTGAACTTGCAATCTTGACTCTCTGAACCCAGGCTCCGCGGACCGCACAAAATGAACTGCGGCAGCGGAGGCTTCTAGCACGGTCCGCACAAACTCGACCGCGGACCGCACAGGCTTGAACCTCTGAACTTGGCATCCCTCTGAACTTTGTCTCTGCGAACCGCATAGAATGGGAGTGCGGCCGCAGAAGTCCACCACGGACCGCACAAAGTGTAGTGCGGCTGCATTACTTCGAAGCCTGAAATGCTGAGTCTCTGAACCTCTCTAGTACGGAACGCACAAAGTGTAGTGCGGCCGTACTAGGCCTGTTTTTCCTGAGTTTGTCTAGTCTTTGGTACTTGTGCAAGTTTCACTCCTTTTGAGGTGATCTTTGACATCTTGTCACTTTGTTGATCAAACCTGCAATCAAGCACAACTTATGAGCCTTTTGGGACTATTTTGTATGAATTTATAATCAAAGCGCAAGCAAGAAGGAGCATAAAATGCATCAAAATGCCTAGTTATCACTTAGGCCGCTGGAAGGGGAGGAGAGTGTACCCTTGCCAGTTTATCCCTCCGCTACAGGACAGCTCGGGGTTGCCGCGGGGGAGAAGAAGAAGAGGAAAAGAAAGTCTTTGGGCTCCTAGGTCCCAAGGTAAAACCAAAAAAGAGGGCGGCTTCTCGGGCTCGTAAGCCCAAGAAGAGCACCAACTCCTGGTTATCGGATTCTGACTCACTTCGTCGGCTCATGGATGAATATGAAGAAGACATTTTTGCTGCTCACGGATCAATCCTTGCCGGGGAGCAGGCGACAGTCGAGGGAGATAGCCATGAGGCCGATCTCCTCCGACTCGAGGGGCCGAAATAGAGATGGGGGCTGAGACTTCCAGAGAAGCCGCTTCTGTTCCTAAGGAAGCAACCGGTTTGATAGATATCATGGATACGCCCTCCTATACTGAGTCCATGCTTGAAGAGGCCTAAGCAGGAAAGGAGAAGTCAAGTGAAGGAGTTCACATCGCGGACGACCCTTTACACTCCTTCTTTGATTGAACATGTCCACTTTGGAAGATTTTTCCGAGCTGGGCAACCTGGAGATCCTGAAGAAGGACGTGCCTTCGGAAGCTGGCGGGCCGAGTTCAAGCCCAGAATAGTCGTTCTTATGGTCCCGGAGGATGCTCGGGTTTTATCTACTCTAGTGGGCATTACCAACTACCTCTGATGTCTGGTGATCGAAGAGGACCAGACGAAGATGAACGAGGTGGGCATACTGAGTCTCTTCAATGAGGCACATCAGGCGCTAAATCAGGTAAGTCATCAATACTCCCTTGTGAATTCCTCTTAGGTTTCAATATATCTTATTGTTTTTGTTGCTTTGCAGGCCTTGGTGCTTCACCACGAGATCTTTCTCTGGTACCACTCCGAAATCAACCAGCTCAAGTTTGAGCTCAAGGAGCATGTTCGGAAGAAGGACATTTTCGATCTTCTCAGTGAGCAACAAGACGGGCTGTCAAGGATCTTCAGGCCAAGCTAGACATGGCTCAGAAGGAAGCTTCGACCCTTAAGCGGGAACATGATGACCTGGTCGAAAAAGTAAAGGTCTTTGAAGTTAAAAACAAGGAGATAGTCATGGTGGCTAATAACACAACCTCGCAGGTCCAATAGAAGATCGACCCGATCGACGAACTCTGAGCCGAGATGAACGAGGTCCAAGCCATGGCTGACGAGTGGAAAAGCAAAATGGACATACTAGCTTCGGAGAAGGAAACCGCCAAGGCGAAGCTGACATCGATTGAGAACAACTCCGGGTGGCGAAGGAGAAAGCTGAAAAGTGGTCTCAGCTGAATGATGATCTCCGAGCACAACTGAGCTCGCTTGTCACAAAGCTGGATGCCCTTGGTAGAGAATATAAGGTAGTGATGTCCAAGTTGGATACAACCTCCACTGATGCCAAAGAAATGGTGGCCCAATACAAGGCCGATGTGGAGGCAGCCGAGGTCCGCTTGAAGGCAAAGGCCGAATATATGAAGTAGTTATCCGAAGAGAGACCCTCAAAGATATCTATGCTCGAGGTTTTGACCTGTCGGCTGAGATTGAGGAAGTCAAAAAGTCCGAGGCCGAGGCGAAAAAGCTTTAATAGCCCGAAGGTGCCGAAGGCTCCGAGGGAATTGAAGACTCCGACGGCTCTGAGTCGGGCCCCGGTGAAGACTAGGCATAGATGACTTAGTACTTTTCTTGGTTTTTGTCTCATGTACATTTTTTTATATATACATATATTTATATACATACATACATACATATATTTATATACATACATACATACATATATATATATATATATATATATATATATATATATATACATACATACATACATACATACATATATATATATATATATATAATGAAATTTTCCCTTTCTAGGAATATCGTACCTTTACTTTTCCAGCATCTTTTCATAATTTCTATTCATGTAATATTTTTAATGCCTTAGCATAGAACTGACTGTAGTTATAGGGTGTTCATTTTTTCAGAGGACCGAACAGGGCCCGACCTCTATACAACTTTGTGTTGCTCGAGGCTGTGAAAACTCAATGTCATCGGAGATTTTTTCAAGATGCTTAAGTGATTTTTAGACGATGTTTTCGCTGAGGGTAACCTCTTAGCAGGTTTAGAGTTCTTATAAATGCCTTACTTTCTGATTACAAGCTTTGGACGCCTCCGAGCCATTTTTAGGGCGGTCGTAACCTTTCGTATTTGGGTACCGTCTCATAGGTTTGGTGCCTTCAGAATTTGATAGTCCGGGTTGTCTGAATCTTCTTCCGACGACAGTCCCCGAATATAGGTAGCCCTTGGGCCTGATAGTCCCCGAGTAGGTGTACCCCGTGGGCTCTTAGGATCCTAAATTTAAAAGGTAAGAAAATGTGTAAATAGCAAGGCGAAACTTTCTTTTATTTTTCAGTGTGTAAAGTACATGATTGAAAACGCATAAAAACTTATATCATGGCTTGAGTGAACTATGTGAGCGCGGTTCATACGGCCGTTTGGCCCTTACAGGGAATCCTAACCACCAAGCCTTAGATTCTAGTATACAAAGTTTGTCTTCTTTCCTTACTAAAAACCCATGATTCTTAGTCTGAGGGTGGTGACCCCCAGTATTTGAGGTCGATCATAAGAGGGCTTGGATACTGTTGACATGAAACGAATGATCATTGACTCTGGTCTGAGACCGGGCTTTGAATCTAAGATAGCACGTTTTACTATTGCCTCGTTAAAAACCTTGCCGAAAAATCCATTTTGGGACAAAATCGGCTCAAGGGAAAAAGAGTACAACGTGTGCTTTCAGACCTAATAGCCACATCCATCCTTGGTTGTTGCATGCAAGTGTTAGTCTGATTCATAACATGATTAAAGCATGGTTGAGATCATACCTTAGAAGTAATACTGTTTTAAGTATGTCACATTCCTGTTATTTGGTAGTTGCACATCGTTTCGTGCTTCGAGTTTGTATGAACCTTTGCTGGTAATTCCGATGACTCGATATGGTCCTTCCCAATTTGGTCCCAGCTTTCCCTCATTGGGGTTCTGGGTGTGTAATGTTACTTTCTTCAGCAGCAAGTCCCCGATATTGAAATGTTGGAGGTTGGCTCTTCGGTTGTAGTATCTCTCTATCCGCTATTTCTGGGCGGCCAACCAGACTAAAGCTGCCTCACGCCTTTCATCCAATAGTTCCAGGCTCATAATCATGGCCTTGCCATTTGACTCTTCGATCGCATATTGGAATCTGAGGCTCGGTTCTTCCACCTCGACTGGTATCAAGGCTTCGGCCTCATAGACCAACGAAATTGGAGTGGCCCCGGTACTAGACCTCGAGGTTGTACGATATGCCCATAGAACTTCGGGCAAGATTTTCTTCCATTTCCCTTTGGCATCGGTCAACCTGTTCTTTAGGTTTTGAAGTATGGTCTTGTTTGTGTAATTTCGCTTGTCCGTTCCCACTAGGGTGGTAAGGTGTTGATAGTATCTTCTTAATCTTATGGTCTTCAAAATATTTATTTACCTTTCCGCCGATGAATTGTTTCCCATTATCGCACACGACTTCGACCGGTATCCCAAATCGACATATCATGTGGTCCTAGATGAAGTCACCTTTTCGAATGCTTGAGCCTCGACCCTTTTGAAAAAATAATCAGTCATAAACAATTTGAATTGAGCTTTACCTAGTGCACATGGTATGGGCATTTCATAAATGGCCACGGGGATAAGACCGAGTGGAGTAGCTCTCCCGGTTGATGGATCATCGGTATGTGTCTCTAGCAGTTGTCACATTTTCATACGAAGTCCTTCGTCTCCTTCTCCATTTCGGTCCAATAATAGCCACTACTGATTAATTTCCGGACCAAAGATTCTTCCCTTGAATGGTTCCCACAAGTGCCTTGTGAACTTCTCTCAAGGCATACTCGGTATCTCCTGGACCCAAGCATTTGGCCAACAGGCCGCCGAACGTTCTCCTGAACAATGTTCCTTCGACCAAGCTAAATCTGGCAGCCTTGATACACAAGGCTCTCGATATTTTGAAATTTGAGGGCAATTTCCCAATTTTCAAGTAGTCTATGTACTTGTTCCTCCAATCCCAGGTTAAACTCGTTGAGCTCACTTCGGCGTCGCCTTATTCTATCATTGACTTCATGAGCTGTACGACTGTTCCCGAACTGAATTCATTGTCATTAACTGATGACCCCAAGTTAGCTAGAGCATCAGCCTCTTAGGGCACGTGTTGTAGGGTCCATTCCTTGAATTGATGCAGCGTTAACTGTAGCTTGTCTAAATACCTTTGCATTGGTTTCTCTTTCACTTCGAACGTCACATTGGCTTGATTTACCATGATGAGCGAATCACACTTAGCTTCGACCACCTTGTCCCCAAGGCTTTTAGCCAATTCGATACGTACAATCATGGCCTCATACTCGGCCTCATTGTTAGTCAATCTCACAGTTCTAATAAACTACCTAACTACATTCCCCGTTGGAGGTTTCAACATGATGCTGAGCCCAGACCCCTTTGCTTTTGAGGCACCGTATGTAAAAAGGTTCCAAATTCCCGAGGCAGCCCCCGAGGCTAGCAATAATTCACTTTCGACTTCGGGCACTAAGGCCGGAGTAAAGTCGGACACAAAGTCGACCAAAATTTGAGATTTTATGGTGATTCAGGGCCGATATTCGATATCGTATCCGCTGATTTTGACAGCCTATTTGGCCAACCAGCTCGAGATCTCGGGCTTGTGCATGATGTTCCTCAGTGGGTAAGAGGTTACGACACATATGAGGTGACATCGAAAGTACGGTTTTAACTTTCTGGAGACACTTAGCAAAGTGAGCGCCAATTTTTCCAGGTGAGGATACCTTGTTTAGGCCTCACCTAGAATTCTACTAACATAATAAATAAGTAATTGCGTAACTTCCTCTTCCCGACTAAGACTCCACTTATCGCCACCTCGGAAACTGCCAAGTAAAGGTGCGGTTGTTCATCCGCCTTTGGAGTGTGGATCATAGGGGACTCAAAAGGTACCATTTTAGTTCTTCCAAAGCTTGTTGGCATTCCGGGGTCCATGAAAAGTTATTCTTCTTCTTCAACAATGGGAAGAATCGATGGCTTTTGTCTGAGGATCTCAATAAGAACCGGCCTAGGGTGGCTATACACCTGGTCAACCTCTAAATAGCCTTGACATTGTCCACCACGGTGATGTCTTCTATGGATTTGATTTTGTCGGGATTTATCTCGATTCCCCGATTGGATACCATGAACCCGAGGAATTTTCTGGATCTGACCCCGAATGCGCACTTTTCAGGATTCAGGTTCATATTGTATCTCCTCAATATGTCGAAGATTTCCTGCAAATGTCTCAAATGGTCCTCTGCTCGCACGGACATGACTAACATGTCATCAATACAAACTTCCATTGATTTTTCTATATGTTCTTCTAACATTTGGTTTACTAAGCGTTGATAAGTGGCACGGGTATTCTTTAAACTGAATGTCATTATGTTATAACAATAGGTACTGAATTTAGTAATAAAGGAATGTTTTTCCTTGATTGTCGGGTCCATCCAAATTTAGTTGTACCCATAATAGGCATCGACAAAACTGAGTATCTTACGCCCGCCCGTCGCGTCGATCATCCGATCGATGTTAGGCAAAGAAAAAGAATCCTTAGGGCATACCTTGTTCAGATCTTTATAATCCACACACATTCTTAGCTTATTTCCTTTCTTAGGTACTATCATTACGTTGGCTAACCAGTCCGGGTACTTGACATCCCGAATGGATCCTATTTTAAGGAGTTTGGATACCTCATCCTTGATGAATGTGTGCTTGACCTTGGATTGCGGTCTCCTTTTCTGCTTAACCGATTGGAACTTCGGGTCCAAACTCAGCTTATGAGTGGTTACCTCCGGGGGGATCCATGTCATGTTAAGATGGGACCAAGCGAAGCAATCTATGTTAGCTATAAGAAATTCAATGAGTTTTTTCCTGAGCTCGGGAGTTAACCCCATACCCCTGATCGGGTAAGTGTTCGATCAATATGACTTGCTCCAGCTCCTCGACTGTCGATTTGGTTGCATCAAAATCATTGGGAGCAATGAACGACCTAGGAACTCCGTAATCATCCTCCTCGCCTTTTTCTTGCTCTTCTGGTTTGGTCGGGGCCGATATCGGTGATTGCTATTTAATTTCTTCTTTCCTGGTTGGCTTCGTATTCTTTGATGTTAAGACTACGGGCACTAGGATCACCTCGTCGTTTGCGAACATTTCCTTTATGGCTGGCTTCTCTCCGTAGATCGTCTTGATTCCTCCCGGCGTAGGAAACTTCAGTGCCTGGTGTAATGTTGAGGGTACTGCCCTCATGTTGTGAACCTATGGTCTTCCAAATAAGGCGTTATATCTCATGTCCCCTTCGATTACGTAGAATTTTGTATCTTGAATCGTCCCGACGGTATTCACCGACAGGGTTATTTCTCCTTTAGTAGTTTCACATGCCATGTTAAACTTGTTCAACACTCGGACCGCTGACACTATTTGATCCTGTAACCCTAACTGCTCTACGACCCTCGATCTGATGATGTTGGCTGAGCTGCCTGGATCAATCAATACACGTTTAACTCGAGATTTGTTGATAAGTACGGATATCACCAGTGCATCATTATGAGGTTGTACGATGCCCTCGACATCCTCATCGCTGAACGAAATGGTTCCCCCCGGTATGTAATCTCGGGTTCTCTTTTTCCTCGTGATGGATACTGTCACACCTCTTTTTTCACCTACACCCCCGCTAAGGGACATAAAGGGAGTTTTTCCAATTAAAGGATGATCGAAACGGGATTTTATTTAAAGGTTCAGAGTCGCCAATTGGGGGATTTTTGGTGTCCCAAGTCACCGGTTGAATCCCGAATCGAGGAAAAGAATGACTCTGTTTAATAGTCTGCGCACCAGAAATCTGGATAAGGAATTCTGTTAACCCGGGAGAAGGTGTTAGGCATTCCCGAGTTTCGTGGTTCTAGCACGGTCGCTCAACTGTCATATTCGGCTTGATTATCTGATTTTATACAATTATGAACCTACGTGCAAATTTTAACTGTTTACCGCTTTTGTTATTATTTATTCAAAGAATTACAACGTCGTGAGAATGCATCTCGAATTGCGCCACATAAATGTACCCGCAATTTTCGATACGTTCCAACTTCGTTGAGATTTGGATTTGGGTCACATAAATGTGCACCCGAGTTTAGGAAGATAACATTATTAAATACGCGCCTAAAGATACTAACACGTTGTTATTTTGAGAAAAGCCGTAAAGTTCGCTATGCGACCTGTCTCGAAATCTAAGCATTTGGAATAACTGTCCGTTGAGGGCCCCGCAGTTTGTGTATTCTTGTTTGTCGATGCTCGTCTCATTCATTATTTTAAAAAAAAAGGAATTTGCAACGTCATGAAAATGCATCTCGAACCACGTCACAATCAATGTACCCGTGATTAACGACACATTTCGACTTCATTGAGATTTGGATTTGGGTCACATAAATGTGCACCCGAGTTTAAGAAAGTAAATTATTAAAAGTACGCGCCTAACAGTGACTAACGCGTTATTACTTTTGGGAAAAAGGCCGTGAAATTCGCTAAGCGGCTGATCCTGAGTTCTAAGTTTTTAATATATATACAATCGTGAGGGCCGTGCAATCGGTGAGTTTTACTAGGCGAGGCTCATCTCGTTTATTTTGAAAAGACAATCCTAAAGTGACTACATTTTCTATTAAGTTCGTCTCTAAAATAAAAGAGAAGAGGTCCTAATTAGTTACATGTTTATAAGCTCGTGCCTCTTATTGTTTATTAGATTAAGACAAATGCAAACAGAAAATTGCAACAGAGATTACTCAAGGGAGATTGTATTGTTCCTTATTCTATTAGTTAATAACACTAAAGTTGAGATTATGAATAGAACACGAGATTGACACCCAGTGATATAAAAACAAACTAACTATTCTTTGATTAATTTAAACTAACATTATTAGATGAATTGAACTAGTGGAATTAACTATGTGTAATACAAAGCTATTTTTTTTACTCTTTTTACGACTTGTCGAAGAAATGCGTCAATGCTTAAAAAACTGACATTAGGCTAACATCAATCACTAACATTTGAGAATATTAGTTACTAACATTATTCACATTGCTATTTAAAATGATGTTACTTACTCAAGCGAACTCGCAATTTCAGAACTAACCCTATTAAACCAACATGCTGATTTCCATGAGCTATTTGAACCTGTTTCGTGGCATAACCTATTTGAAACTATTACATGACTACTGAAAAAAGAATTAACTACACTATATTTCATAACTAGTAAGCACAAACTAAGATTAATTACAATTGATATTCACATGTTTGTAGAAATAGATTCAACAGTCCAGTTTATGCATTTCAAAGTCATTCTAATACATGATATGCGATATCAAGTGAACTACTTCTTATACATTAAATTAAACACAAAGAAACAGGAGACATTCAGAAATTCATTCCAACAACTCTTTACTGCTTTTCCATTAAATTTGAGAGCTTTAGAACATGTACCTGGATAATGAAAATACAAGAAGATGAAGGAGCAGTCAGCAACAGTAGTAACACAGCAAAATACAGCAGCAGAAAGCCCAACACAGTAGCTTCAACACCTCAATCCAGAAATCCCAGCAACACGGAGAAAACTAGTAAAAATGGAGAAGAAAAATAGTCCGGAAATCTCTCTTTGTTTTCTCTTTCTAGCTTTGAACTCTCTCTGGTTTTCTTCTGCTCTCAATATTTCAGAAAATTTGGTTCTATCTTTTTTACTCTCTCCAAAATGAATTATGTCCTTGTATATCCAGTGTATCCAGAGTGTATATTGAGTGTATACCGCTCTCTCCGCCCCCTCTTTTTTTCTTCTCTCTATCTGTTTTTTCCTCTTTTTTGAACCCCCTTCTTCCTAAATTTTCTCTTCTATTTATAGCAAATTTTCGAAATTTTCAGATTTGTTTTTTTATTATTTTTTTATTTTTTAATTAAAAGAAATCCCACTTACAAATTGCTTTTATTTTTTTAGAAAAATAAATCCCACATTTATTTACTTTTTTTTTGAAAATTCCAACTTTAATTACTTTTATCTTATTTAAAATCCCACTTTTTATTTTTTTAAAAGAGAATCTCACTTTATTTAACTTTTCTTTAAAAAAAACAAACCACTTTCTTTTTCTTTTTCTTTTAAAAATGCTACTTTTAATTACTTTAAATTTTTTAAATTTTCAGATACCTTTATATTTATTTTTTAATTTCAACCTTCTTTTACTTTTAAATTTTTTAAAATTTCCACAAAACTTTTTATTTTTTTTTAATTTTCTACATTCTTTTACTTTTTTAAAAAGAGAATTTCACCTATTTTTACTTTTATATTTTTTTTATTCAATACTTCCCTTTTTCTTATTTCTAAATCATTCCCGAATTTTTATTTTTTTAGAAAAATAAATAAATATTTTCGGATTTTTTTTATATAAAAAAAACAAAAAAAATTAAAATATTAATAGTGATAATTCACCTTTTTTTTTGTATTTTTATCCTATAATAAAAAGTGTAATAAAGCTAAAATAATAGTAGGTTAAAACCCCCTAAAATATTTACATAAAAGAAGTGATAAAAAATTAAATGTTGTCAAAAATTAGGTGTTCAGAGATACTTTAGTGTGCTCGATCATTGGCCCCTAGGGGACATTGATCCCTCCAATGATCATGTTGATGATGTGCTAAGGTTCTTCTTGTTCGGTCTGTTTGTTTAAGTCTCTGTTCCTAAAGTGATTTTTGGCTTGATCACTCAGAAACTCTTGGAGGTGCCCGTTATTGAACAACCGGACGACTTCTTCTCTCAATTGTCGGCAGTACTCGGTCTTGTGGCCATGGGGGACATGATACTTGTAGACATGTAATTTTTGACTCTCCCCAAGATTTTACATATTTTAGCATTTAAATACTTAGTTTAGGTCTTATATAGTTATTTCAACTAATTTTGACTCTTTTACTTTATTTCGTCACAAAAATAAAAATTACAAAAATATTTTATTTTATGTACCTTTCATAAAATTAAAAAAATACAAAAATAGTACCTTATTTTTATCTTTATATAATCTTGGAAATACAAAAAAAAAATAGTTTCATGTTTTAATATGGTTTAGTTTAATTAATTAGAATTAGTTTTTGCATTGTGTAGTATTTTTATCTTTTATTAAAGAGAGTTAACAAAGGTGTCGGACCACAATTTTAAGAATATTAGAGCCCAATTTTAGGACCCAATTCTGACTTAGCCCATAAATTCAAGCTCAATACCCAGTATTCATTAACCTAACCTAAGACCTAAGATATTCTCCCCTTAAAATCCCCAATCTCTTGCACATTCAAAAAGGGTGAGCAGTAACCCCTTTCTTCAAAAACCATCAGCCGCATCACTTCACCTTCACTCTGTCGTGAAAAACCCAGCGACACCCCTCCCTTCTCTAACCAAGCAAACAGCCACCACCCTTCCGCCGCACCCCACGCCTCAAACCTTTCTCCGCTAGTGACACTGTTAGAAAATAGAGCTCCGTCCCTCCCTGTCCTCTTCATCCAAATATTTGAGCAGAGTTGAGCATTTTATAACTTGAATTTTATTATACAACAAGAAGTGGCTTCCAATTTCCAAACGTTGTCTTTTGGACCTCAAATCAGTCGACCCCACTTCCTCAATATTATGAGTTTTTGGATGTATTGAGTTCAGAGGGCAATAGCTTTAGCTCATTCCAACATCAATAGTGTTCAGATCTAACCGGAAACGTATATCTCCGACGACCCTCCATTGAATCCGACGAGCTCAGCCAAAAACCGGCGACGGCTACTGCTCTTCTTTCTCCGTCATCTTTCCCACTTCTCTGTTACTGCTGCGCCGGAAGGTGACAGATCCGATGAGAAATCTAACGCTTTTCAGTCCAAAACAACATCTGAACAGAAAAAAATTCGGTCGAGCTCGAGTTCGTTGATAGGTTTTCCGTTCGAGCTTCGATGGTGGTTTGGCCTTTATTCTAGCTTTCGATTTTTATTTGCGTTTCAGGTATAAATCTCGATTTGAAATGCTGTAATTGTTGTTGGATGCTCTATTATGCGAAATGTGTAATAATTGTTCCTTTGTGTTCTCTGAAAAGTTCATTACTGTTAAGTGCAAGTTTGAATTAATGTTGAAATATTTTGATGCATAGAGTTAGAATAAATCTGTGTACAAACGTTACTTGTTGATAGTCACTGTTAGAGCTTCATTTGTGATACCATACGGGGTTAAAACTGTTATTATGGATAATCAAGAATAATTATGACATAAAGGGCCAGTTTAGCGTACAGTGAACTCACTAATAAGAAGTGATGCTATATCCCGCCTAGGAAATGACTGCTTAGCTATTGCGTTTAAATGTCCTTATCTCGCTACAAGTGTAAAAAATGGAGTGTGTTATTGATATTTGTATCAAACCATCACTATTATCCTTGGCCCCACGGTGGGCGCCAAACTATTTACCCTTGAAACAAATAATAATTAAATTTGTACGCGATTTTAAGGATATGTGGATTTATTCAACACAATTAATCAAGATTGTTAGATAAACGAATTAAAGATAAAATAAATAAATAAACCAGTAATGACATTGAGTCCGGGCTTGAATTTAAGTTGAACAATAATTTTGCCCTCGACCGGACCCTCGATTCGAAGCCAAGTGTATATGAAGAACTATAATTAAAATAAGAACCTTTCAATAGCTAGAAAGCAGAGAAATAAGTTTGTATTGCCTTAATATGCGCATTACAATGTGTCTATCGAATAAAAAACTTTTTTTTATATAGTAGGGGAATTTTATCACCTAGTATAATTTTAAAAAAATAAAGTAAAAATCCTCCTTGTACGTCAATTACTGATACGCTACCAACATCGGGCAAGATCCGCATCGTGATATTCGTTTGGGCGCAGATATCACGGCCCTCTATTAGTCGTGTGCAATCGTTTGTAGTGCTTTTTGAGGTCGCGAAGCTCGTTCCGGGTTCAGGGGGTGTTGTCTTGTCAAGCCGGTGGCAAGCACCCCATTCCATCTCTATATGGGAACTCGGAGTGTGTGCTGACCTCGAGTTCAACCGTATACAAGAAGTATGGCCAAACAGGCTATTAGTTGTAATCGATTGGATTATGAAATAATATTGTGGATCAACTATACTTTAAGCGACTGAGTACCTCATGAATGACACGATTTATTAGTTAAATTTGTTTTCTGAATTAATTAGTAGGTAAGCAGTTTATTAGACTAGGCTAAGGCTACAACGTGGAAGCCCAGCAAAGTTGAAGAACCATATGGACCATCGTTTGAAGTATTCTTTATGTATATCTTCGGAATATTCTTAAGAAGCTTTTTTTTGTGTTCTGTAGAAGGATCGGGACTAAGCAGATCCGGACTATGTCAAAAGTTAGCTGTTATGAATGGAATATTCCACTCTGGAAATATTCTTTCTAGTCAATATTACATGATTTATAATGTTTTTATACCCCTTTTAAAAAATATATAATTGTATTAATTATAAGAATATTTTGTCTAGATTAACTTTTATTTGAAACATCTCACTTACTAACATTTTATTATTATTTGGAAAAGAAGGCTTAATTTTATTTTGTTTTAATACTCTTAAATTTTAAATTGAAGGTTATTTTTGCATCTTCGATAATTGCAATAAATATAATACTAATCTCTATATTATTATTTTTTCAAAATCGCAGTCTTTTGCATACTAAAAGTTGAACGAGAGCTCATCTTTGATCAAGACCTTTTTCTGATATAATCTTTTCACCGGAAGTGAAAAGTTGCACATTTCGATATATTTTTTGCATTCTTGTTTCAATATTTAAGAATCAAATCTAAATACCATTTGACTCAAGATAGCATTGAATTGAAGGAATGAGTAGCTATTATTAATGAGTTAGTGATTGCCGTGTGCACACATCTCAATATTGTACATTATTAGCTTACCTTTGGATCAGGCATCACAGAATTATTTGCCTTTAGATATCAAAAATTGAATAACCTCTCTAATTTACTAGTATAATTTTTTATTTGGAAAAAGAGCATTGCTAATTAACAATATTGAATTTAGGAGTGAAATGAAAATGCTCATATTTTCATTTGACTGTGTTTAGTTGAGTAGGAACTACTTTACCAGTTTATAAAATCGAAAGTAGATCAACTCATTCTTTTTTAAATAAAACTTTACATAAAGATACAATAAATGTGCAATTCATAGTTTTAAATTCCGTTTATATTGTTTAATTGGATATTAAAGTTGGAAGCCACTCCTATAGAATTTTCTTCTTAGAAATGGAATATCGTCTTCCCATGTTTCGAGGAGGCTCTTATCTCAAGATGTTAATGTAGTAGCTATGTCATTTCCTCATTAAACTCTTTCATTTAAACTTGTACCCGATTGTCATGCCGGTAAATGAACTTTCTAAATTCGCATATGAACACTTAAACTTGAGCATAAGTGAACTAATAAATACCTCCGGCCTATGACTCAATCTACGCGACATCAGTTATTCCTAGTCAGTTGTTGTGCGTGTAAGACACGCATGGCAGGAGCGTGAATGAGTTTTTTTCA
Organism: Nicotiana sylvestris; assembly: GCF_000393655.2. Taxonomy (NCBI): domain Eukaryota; kingdom Viridiplantae; phylum Streptophyta; class Magnoliopsida; order Solanales; family Solanaceae; genus Nicotiana; species Nicotiana sylvestris. The sequence continues at coordinate 66,920,339 of NC_091058.1, forward strand.
ATGCCCAGCGGTAATAAACATTGTCACACCTCCTTTTTACCGCACCCGCGAGGATACAGGAGCTTTTTTTCAATTAAAGGACAATCGAAACGGGATTCGTCTATTTATTTCAGAGTCGCCACTTGGGAGATTTATGGTGTCCCAAGTCACCGGTTGAATCCCGAATCGAGGAAAAGAATGACTATGTTTAACAGTCCGCGAATTAGAAATCCGGATAAAGAATTTTGTTAACCCGGGAGAAGGTGTTAGGCATTCCCGAATTCCGTGGTTCTAGGATGGTCGCTCAACTGTTGTATTTGGCTTATTTATCTGATTTTTAATACATGTTAACCTTATGTGCAAATTTTAACTTTTAGCCGCTTTATTGTTATTATTTAGAAAAGTGTGAACATCGTTCGAAACGTGTCTTTGGATTGCGTCACATGAAATGCACACGCAATCCGGAACACATTTTTTTTTGTTCAATGTTTTCGGAATTTGGATTTGGGTCGCATGAAATACGCACCCGAATTTAAGAAGGTAAGATTATTAAACACGCTCCTAAAGCGATTAGCGTATTGTTATTTTGGGGAAAAGCCGTAAAATTTCTAAACGACCGATCCCAAAATCTATACAATTATTATCCATTTATTGAAGGCCACACAATTTGAAATTCACTGCGGCGAGGCGCACCTCCTTTATTTTAAGGACAATCCTAAAATTACTATATTTTTTCTATTTTTATTTTTCGTTCGTCTCTAAAATGAAAGAAGAGGAAATCCTGATTGATTACATGCTTGAAAAAGTTACCACTTAGTAATTATTAGCTTGAGACAAATGTTAGTGAGAAGGAATATTACTAAAATTGAAAGTACAAATCAAATACGGAATTGACAAATATTATCAAAAAGGAAACCAATTATCCTATAACTAATTTAATTCACATGGTTAGATGAATTGAATCATTGGAATTATTTATTTACAAATAACTAAAATAAAATAAAAAATCAATCCTTGATTATTAATGCTTGCTATAGTTTACTAAATTTAATCATTAACTCAACTTGTTTGAACTCAATTCATGCCTATTGGATTAATGATTTTAATGGTTATTACCATGATCTTAACTTCAAATGTAGTGTATCTACAGATTCTATGGAATTACTAACTGTTTTTATTTTTATAATTAGGTAGACCTAGACCAAACAAACCCCTTCTAAATAAATAAACTGCCTAAACCAAACCATAATGCCTAATTCACAAAACTCATGCCTTGGCTAACTATTCAAGAATAATCTATTGTTTCAGGTTAATACCAGCTCCAACTATGATTACTTAAACTTGTTTAATTCCAACAACTCAATACACTTAATTCGAAATGAGATAGAATTCTAACTCACATACACTGGAAACTATTAATAGTTTACAAATTACAGTTTATAATCAAAAGAAAATAGTTCTAGTCAAATATAAATTTCATCGTCCATATTCTTAATTTGAATTACAAAGATAGACTATACATCTGCCTATCATTTGACTATTAAACATACAAATACAAATTAAATACTTGACTACTTGAATATTTCTTTTCACTACAACATCCGCATCACAATGATTCGTAAGTGTACCTGATAATAGAAACAGAAGAAGAAAGTGAAGATCAGTAGACCAATAACTAACAGCAGCGACAATCAGCACCAATACAGAATGACGACCAACAGAAATAATCCCAGCAATCAAGCAGTCCAAAAATCCAGTGAAGTAATGAAATGATAACAGAAAACTAAACACAGACAGATGCAAGGAAACAGTAGTTTTCTGTTTTGTCAATCACTCAAAGAAAGCAGCCTAAAACTCTTAAGCCTCTCACTCCAACTCTTAATGCAAAAGTTTGTATTATTTCCAATTCTATGTCTATTCTTCTCTCTCTGTCTGATTTTTCAGATTTTTCTCTCTTCCAGTCTGCCCCCTTTCTGTCCAGACCCTCCCCTCTCTTTATACAAGTCTCTTCTTTTCCCCTAGGTGCTGCCCGACCCCTCTTTTTTTTTGAAAAATCAGAAATTGTTCCCTTAAATCTGCCACTAAGACTGCCTTTTCCACTTAATCAGCCCCCCATTTCCTTTTGTTCCCCATTAATGTATTAATTAATACACCCATTAACAAAGCACTAACAATAAAATATTCTCCTAACTGTTCCATTCCCAAATTGCCCCTGAAAACCCTTAATATTACTGCCCTCCTAACACAAACACTACTGCATTACAGCTTTTAAATCTGAAATCTGTTTTCAACTTAACAAAGATTTGAAAATTAAACCTGACTATCAACTATAACCAAACTTATTTCTGATTACTGAAGGACTAAGGTTAAAAATCAATTGGAACAAATGAACTTGGAATTAAATCAATCCAGACTTAACACAACATAGAACTTAACAAAATCCTTAAAGCTGAAACTGAACAATAAAAATCAGAATCAACATGAATGCTGTCACACCTCCTTTTTCCGTACCCGCGAGGGGACAAGGGAGTTTTTTCCAATTAAAGGACAATCGAAAGGGGATTTATTTGTTTATTTCAGAGTCGCCACTTGGGAGGTTTAGGGTGTCCCAAGTCACCAATTTTAATCCCGAATCGAGAAAAATAATGACTCTATATTACAGTCTGCATACCAGAAATCCGGATAAGGAATTCTGTTAACCCGGGAGAAGGTGTTAGGCATTCCCGAGTTCCGTGGTTCTAGCACGGTCGCTAAACTGTTATATTCGGCTTGATTATCTGATTTTATACAAGTGTGAACTTGCGTGCAAAATTTAACTTTTAACCACTTTTGTCATTTACTGTTTTTATCAAGAATTGCAACGTTGTGAAAATGTATCTCGAACCGCGTTACAATCAATGTACCCGTGGTCGTCGACACACTTTGACTCCGTTGAGATTTGGATTCGGGTCACATCAAATGTGCACCCGATTTTAAGGAAATTAAATTATTAAAGGCGCGCCTAAAGCGACTAGCGTATTTATTTTGGGTAAGACCGTGGAATTTTACTAAACGATCCATCCCGAAGTCCAAATAATTTTTTTTTTTAAAAGCAAAAATTTACTGAGGGCCCCGCAATTTGTATTTTATTTGGCGAGGCTCATCTCATTCTTATTATTATTATTATTATTTTTTTTTTTAAAAAAAAATGAAATTGCAACGTCATGGACACGCATCTCGAACCACGTCACAATCAATGTACCCGTAATTAGAAATACATTTCGAATCCGTCGAGATTTGGATTTGGGTCACATAAATGTGCACCCGAGTTTAAGACGGTAAGGTTTATTAAAGCGTGTCCTAAAGAGACTAACGTGTTGTTATTTTAGGAGGGTTGTGAGATTTGCTAAACAACCCGTCCTGGAAACTAAATGCTTCAATAATATACATTTAACAAGGGCCCCGCATATGCGCGTTTTGTTTATTTTCATCGAGGCTCATCTCGTTCTTATTTTAAAAGGATATCCTATAGCAACTACGTTTCTTGTCGTGTTTGTCTCTATCAATTGAAAACAGTAGATAATCCTAATTAATTACATGCTTGCAAGTTGTTTGTAATGGAATTCGGAAATGCTTAGCAAATCGGGACCGAAGCTGCGTGCACAGTCGGCCAAACAAATAATCATGGGCCCAAATCCAGCCCACGCGCGGTTGGCCAGACCTGGGCCACTACTCGTTCGATGCGGGCCTGCCTGGTCTGTCTTCGACCTGGGCTCGACCTTCATGAGGTTGAGGCCCTGAATTTGTGTTCTTTATCTTGAAACATAATTTTAAGAGTCATATATGGCAATTTATTGGAAAGGAAAGAACTTAATTTACAGTGTACAAGTTTCATGCTTGGACTACATTACAGCATATATGGCAAAGTAAGCTAAATCTGAGATGCAACCTAATTCATTGAGACCACTTTTATCTAACAGCATACATATATAATTATCATTCGATACCCTATATTGACCTCAACTAGGCTTGTTAGCTAACTTCAGTATCCCAAAATATGAGCTATTAGACATTACATGACGTTCAACACAACAGTACATGTATATAAACAACATCTGCAGATCTTCTCTTTTATACTCATTGCTCAAACTTTCGAGTTACATTGGTAGTGTAATTGTGTACCTGGTATGGAGGACAAAGAAGGAAGGAATGATCAGCTAGGCAGTATGCAGTAAACACAGCAACAACAGATACTCAGCAACAACACAGCAACAACCAACTAAACCAAATGTTTTCCATAGCCACAGACAACCAACAATGATCTCCCAGAATACAAGGACTAGCAAGTAGTCGAGTGCCAAGCCAGTAATCTCAGGAAAGAGTAAAGAAATAGCAGCAGTAACTGAGGGTTCAAATGCAGTAAAACCACCAGTTTAATCAACCACAAACAACTCAGTCAATGCAAGCAACAGAACTTGGCCAAGACAGATTGACCAAAATGCATTCTTATACCACTTTCAGGCAGTGTTTGGTTACAATGTCTTACTCGAGCCTCTCTTATGTTTTCAATCTTTTCTTTTAACTCACCACTCTTTCTTAAGACTTAAAGATTCCAGCCTTAAGACTAAAAATTCCAACCTTTTGTTTTCTCTTTTTCTGAAGACTAAAAAGTCCAGCCCTTTTTCAGTTCTCAAATGGCCTATTTATAAGCCAAAGTGACCAAGTGCAGCTAAGCTGCCCCCATGCTGCAACTTGCAGCCTGCCCTTACCCTGTTAAACCCATGCTTGAGCATCTCTTGATGCCAGCCCCCTTTGTTCCCCACGCCTGGTTTATTCTTTAATCAAGGATTATGGGCTTATTTTAGTATTCCTTTTAAACCCATACTCTTGTGTCTTGTCCCCCCATTGGCATTAGTTTAATCCTAATTTAGTACCCCATTTGTCAGCTCACTTAAACTAATTACTTCTGTTCTTTTTAACACCCCAGAATACCCCTGTCAACCTTGATTATTACTGCCCCTGCCTATTGCAGCATCAGGGCATTTTTTGAACTGATGAAAGTTCGAACTCAAGACTGCCTGGGCTGAACCTTTTCAGTCAGTTTTATAGTGCAAACAAACCATTTCAAACAATGCTGGGGCATACAGTCAGTGACAAAGCTCAATTAGTCATGCGACCTTATTAGCTCATTCGATTTATTAGTTATAGAAAGCTAATCGACGATATTTATCGAGTCGACTATACTAATTATAACAGGTAATAATCAATCGCTCACATAAACAATATGTTTAGGGACCTAAAGGGCATCAGACAATTCTGTGTTCAATAACTGGGAACCTATATAAGTTTATTCATTTGACGACCAATCTAATCGAACATGTTCATCACAGAGTACATTCAGAATACACACATAGAAAATCAACCGACCAAAGAAAAAGGTCTTTAAAGAGATGAAAGAAATCTGGATGAAAAATAACAAAAATAACAAACAAACCCAACGAAACATGCTGACCACTTAATTAAAAACTAACACAGAAGAAAGGAAAACGTACCGAAAATGTTTAAATCACACAGACCCAAATCTGATTCATCTTCGAACTTTTGAGGCCGAACAAACTTTAATCAGGGTGTTCTCACATGAGAACACCTTGATTAAGGTCTATTAGACCTCAAACCCATGTCCAAACCGGCCGGATTCCCCAGGTGCGTGTGTTCTAAAGTCTGGATTTCTAGATCTGATTTTTAGGGAGTTGTGGGTAGATTCGGACCAAACCAAGCTTGGTTTGGTCACGAGGAAGGTTAGGGGAGTGTCTGGTATGAAGATAAGGTGGTTTGGCATAGATCCGGGTTCGACTCAAATCTTCAAATGAAGATTCGAGACGAACGAAAGTGATTCGAGGCTCGTGGTTAGTGGATTCGTGTTCAGGACAATGAGGTGGTCCTAGGGTGTTTCAGGAGGCGGTCATCGGCGTTCATGCCGCCGGCTTTAATGGCGAGGGATACTGGGGCGGCTGCTAGGGTTCGAGGATGAGAAGGGGTTGTGTTTGGGACGAGGGTGTACAGTGGGGAAGGCGGGGTTTGGTTTGGGGGGCGTGGGGTGTAATGGAGAGCTTATATATGTATTGAGGATTTAGATCCTGGCCGTTGGATCAATGGGGATCTATGGCCAGGATCCATCCACTTAGGAAAGACGGTGTCGTTTGGGCGTGATGGTGGGTGAGACCGGGTAAAGGGCATGTATCGGGCCATGTTGACGGGTTTAGAGGAGGGCCTGGATCCGTTGGATCAATGGGGTTGGACGGCTTAGATCATCTTGCCTGAAACGACGTCGTTGAGGGGAGTTGAACAGCCTGATCTGGACCGTTCGTTTGAATCAGATCAACGGTTTTGGTAGGGATGCCAATACGGCGTCGTTTGAGTCCGTGTTTGGGCAGGCTTGTTTTGGACTGGATCATAGTGCTGGTTTGGGCCTGTTTTATTTCATTTCTTTTGGGCCCAAACCGGTTTTCCCTCACTCTTTTACTTTTTTTTTTCTTCTTTCTTTTTTTTTTCTTTTTAATAATAATAAATAAAATAGTGTAATTAAAATCAACAACACTGTAACATTTCCACATAATTATCACAAAAATATTTAAGTAAGTTAAATCACAACCTAGAACGAACGACGCACATATATTCATATTTTTGAATTTTGTTTTAACGACACATATATTTTATATATATATATTTTTTGTATTTTCGTTTGATAATGACTGGATGCAAAATGGACAGACCCACAAACACATGTCACGGACAGATCGAAAAATTGTACAGCGAAACCATTTGTCACTATTTTTATTTTCTTTTGGAGTGATTGTCCGTAAAGCAAAAATCACGTGCTTACAGCTGCCCCTCTTTGCTCGAAGACACGAAGGGTTTTCGCGCAAAGATAAAGCGAGCGATTTTTGCCCGTCCGAATACTCCGTGTGAAGCATTTTTTGAAAAAGAATTGACCGAACCTTTGCTTCAGAGGTTTCCTACATATCCTGGGCTGAACAGGAATCAGGTCAATGTAGTTCGGGGAATTTGGTAGCTGGGACTACCGTGTGACTGTAGTGCTTGTTGTTGTTGTTGTGCGCTGTTGTGCGCTGATGTAGGATGCTACTGCTCCACCAATCTACCTATTACATTGCTCAAAAGAAAACAAGAAGTTAAGCTAAACTGAGGATCCTGAAATCTCATCCATCTTCAACTTGTTCTCGTTGCCTTGCTTTCTTGTCGGCTACCACTTTCCTCCGATGCCTTTATCTTGTGACTTTGGGAGATGATGCTGGTCCTTTGCTGACGTTTGAAAGCCAGTTTCATCACTTTGCTTGATCCGCTGGGGATACGACTTTCTTCTTTAAATTTCCAATGGTTTCTTCAGTGGTATGTTTCTTCATCAGCATCGTCATACTGGGCATGCTACAGCGCTCCCAAACTGCTTCTTTTGAGATGCGTTTCTTTTTCCTTTTGAATTGCGCGCTTGCCTCTGCAGTTGTCTGCTTCTTGGTGCTGGGGATTTCATGGTTTCCTGCTTGGGGATCTTTGTTGTAACCTTCCGTCTTCAGGTGGGGCTACTGATTCCAAACTCTAGAGCTAAAAGTATTCCCGCATTATACTGGTGGGCGACCTAGAACTTAAATGTATTCCCGCATTATACTGGTGGGTGACCTAGAACTTAAATGTATTCCCGCATTATACTGGTGGGTGACCTAGAACTTAAAAGTATTCCCGCATTATACTGGTGGGCGACCTAGAACTTAAAAGTATTCCCGCATTATACTGGTGGGCGACCTAGAACTTAAAAATGTATTCCCGCATTATACTGGTGGGCGACCTAGAACTTAAAAATGTATTCCCGCATTATACTGGTGGGCGACCTAGAACTTAAAAATGTATTCCCGCATTATACTGGTGGGCGACCTAGAACTTAAAAGTATTCCCGCATTATACTGGTGGGCGACCTAGAACTTAAAAGTATTCCCGCATTATACTGGTGGGTGACCTAGAACTTAAATGTATTCCCGCATTATACTGGTGGGTGACCTAGAACTTAAAAATGTATTCCCGCATTATACTGGTGGGCGACCTAGAACTTAAAAATGTATTCCCGCATTATACTGGTGGGCGACCTAGAACTTAAAAGTATTCCCGCATTATACTGGTGGGCGACCTAGAACTTAAAAGTATTCCCGTATTATACTGGTGGGCGACCTAGAACTTAAAAATGTATTCCCGCATTATACTGGTGGGCGACCTAGAACTTAAAAGTGTATTCCCGCATTATACTGGTGGGCGACCTAGAACTTAAAAGTATTGAAATTGCTTTCCCGTTCTTCCAGAAAATTTTCGACAATCGGCAGAAAATTTTCTGCCCCGGTTTTTGGGTGACTTCCATGGCGTTGCATCTTGCTGCCATCATCAGTTCTTTGATTTCCTGCAACAGACAAAAGGATTAAATCAGTTTTAATCGTGGTGGTGCCCTTCTGGCAAGCCCTTTTTTCCCTCTTCCCTTTCTCTTGCTCTTTGTCCCCCTAATTGGTTGGCGGGCAAAGTTGCCTGTTGGGGGTCTCTAGCCGGCTGGGGATTGGTTTTCAATTTATCCCCTTTTCTTCTTTCTCTTTAAACACATGATGTGGGAGTCTGCTTCTAACTCCTGAAACCACTCCCTTTTGGAGCTTACTTCTTCCAAAATTTCCGGGCGCAATCACTGCATTGCCCGGGACCGGCTTTTAAGACTGCTTGTATTATCCTGCACTGGATGAATTCCCCTTTGGTTCCTGGTAGTAAGCTTTGAAAAATCCTTTCAAGACACATTTTAGGAAAAGAAATAAAGATATGGAAAAAAGAAAAACTTTCTGAACCAATATTTTGTGGGAGGAGACAACCCAAAGAACTTATCTGGAGGACACAACTGGTCCCCATGATCATGACGTGCACCATAGATTCCCGACCCAGTCTATTTGTATCAATCGATTTGTCCGACGGTCTGACTTGCTGGGGATGATAAATGGATGTTCATCTTGTTGCGAATGTGGTAGCTTTTGCTGCTCTATCTTGTCGCCTCATAGTGCCCTTCGAGGGGTTTTCACTAATGAGACTCTCTCTTTTCTCTCATCTCCCGGCGCCTTATGGTGCCTGTGAGGGTTTTCACCAATAAGACTCTCTCATTTCACATCCCTCATCTTACATCGCCTCTCGGTGCCTGTGAAGGTTTTCACCGATAAGACTCTCTCATTTTATTTCTTTCGAGAATCCGGTGTGTTGTAGATACGACCCTCTCTTCCGGGGATTCTTTTGACTATCAACTCATTCCCAGTCTTACGATCCTTTTCTTTGCTGGGGATCAGTGTATTATTCTCGGCCTTATTTGCCGGATTTGGCATCTCTCGAACATTGATCGGGAGGTCTTTTGGATGTCGATGTTGGTTTTGGTGTGGGATTGAAGAAAGGCTATAAAATGAAAACAACTTGAAGGGTGATGTGCTACAACTTTTGGAATCAAACCTTTGTTGGAATTTTAAAACATAACTTCTGCCCCAGTTTTCTTGCTTGGGGAATTTATTATTTATACTTATGTTGCGCTATGTGCGTTACGCACGCTGTGCCTATTACGCACACTATGTACATTATGCATCGGATATCCCCTATGATGCATACTATGACCGAGCCGTGAGGCGCCTACGTATCCTCTTTGAGGAATCAGGTCAAACGTAGTTCCCACGGTTTTGTATTTCTTTATGATTTCATCTTCTTCCTTTTTTTTTTTTTTTTTTTTTCTTTTTTTTCCGTATCTTTCCCATTAGTGATTCCAAAAGAGGGGTATTGAAAGAATTTGCTTAAGGCTCAAAGGGGGAAGCAAGGGTTAAACAGTGTTTGGGTAGAAGAAAGAATTGCCTCCGTCATCTCATTATCCAATAAATGCCAGATACAAACAAACAAACCGAATAATTGCCGTAATTAAAGAAATTACGCATAATATCTCTTGACTGCATCTGAATTGATAGCCATGTCGACACATCCACCCTCGACATCTGTCAAACACAAAGCACCGTTGGACAATACTCTGGTCACGATATAAGGCCCTTGCCAATTTGGGGCGAATTTGCCTTTCGCCTCGACCTGATGTGGGAGGATCTTCTTCAATACCTGCTGCCCTACTTCAAACTTCCTGGGGCGCACCTTTTTATTATACGCTCTAGCCATTCTCTTCTGGTACAGCTGACCATGGCACACTGCTGCCAATCTTTTCTCATCTATCAGGCTCAACTGTTCCAAGCGAGCTTTGATCCATTCATCATCATCAATTCCGGCTTCAGCGACAATTCGGAGGGACGGAATTTCGACCTCCGCTGGTATCACGGCCTCAGTTCCATACACCAACAAATAAGGAGTTGTGCCTATGGAAGTCCGGACGGTAGTGCGGTAACCCAACAAAGCAAAGGGCAATTTCTCGTGCCACTGTCTGGACCCTTCCACCATTTTTCGCAGTATCTTCTTGATATTCTTATTGGCTGCTTCGACTGCTCCATTTGCCTTAGGACGATATGGGGTGGAATTGCGGTGTGTAATCTTGAATTGTTGGCATACCTCTTTCATCAGGCTGCTATTAAGATTCGCACCGTTATCCGTGATGATCACTTTTGGGATCCCAAATCTGCAGATGATATGGGAGTGAACAAAGTCCACCACTGCCTTCTTGGTTACCGACTTGAAGGTTTTAGCCTCAACCCATTTGGTGAAGTAATCAATGGTCACTAGAATGAACCTGTGACCGTTGGACGCTGCTGGCTCGATGGGCCCAATGACATCCATGCCCCAGGCCACAAACGGCCAAGGTGCTGACATCGTATGTAACTCTGTTGGCGGAGAATGAATCAAATCTCCATGTATCTGGCACTGATGGCATTTCCTCACAAAAGTGATACAGTCGCGTTCCATGGTGAGCCAATAACACCCTGTTCGAAGGATCTTTCTTGCCAATACATATCCGCTCATGTGTGGTCCGCAAACTCCCGCATGTACCTCTTCCATAACCGTCATTGCTTGACTGGCATCTATGCATCTCAACAATCCCAAATCCGGGGTTCTTTTGTACAATACTCCTCCACTGAGGAAGAAACCATTCGACAAACGCCGAAGGGCTCTTTTTTGGTCTCCAGAGGCATGTTCTGGATATATCCCCATTCTGAGGTATTCCTTGATATCATGAAACCAGGGTTCGCCATCTGCTTCTTCTTCTATGGTATTGCAGTAGGCGTGCTGATCACGGACTTGGATATGCAGAGGATCAACATACATTTTGTCAGGGTGGTGCAGCATTGATGCTAAGGTGGCTAAGGCATCTGCAACCTCATTGTGAACTCTCGGGATGTGTTTGAACTTCACCGATCGAAATTGCTTGCTCAGATCATGCAAGCATTGTCGGTATGGTATGAGCTTTAGATCTCGTGTTTCCCATTCACCCTGAATTTGATGTACCAAGAGGTCCGAGTCTCCCAAGACCAAGACGTCTTGGACATCCATGTCAGCAGCCAAGCGCAGACCCAGAATGCAAGCCTCATATTCGGCCATATTGTTAGTGCAATAGAAGCGCAGTTGGGCCGTAACAGGATAATGCCGTCCTGTTTCAGAGATGAGTACTGCCCCTATTCCCACCCCTTTTGCATTTGCAGCTCCATCGAAGAAAAGCTTCCAACCCTGATTCCTCGGGTAATTCCAACTCATTCGTATGCATCACCTCTTCGTCAGGAAAATACGTTCTTAAGGGCTCGTATTTTTCATCAACGGGATTTTCTGCCAAATGGTCTGCCAGTGCCTGGGCTTTCATGGCCGTCCTTGTCACGTAGATGATATCAAATTCTGTGAGCAGAATTTGCCATTTTGCCAACCTCCCCGTGGGCATAGGTTTCTGAAAGATATACTTCAATGGGTCCAAGCGGGATATGAGATAAGTAGTATATGAAGACAGGTAGTGCTTCAACTTCTGAGCTACCCAAGTCAGGGCGCAGCATGTTTTCTCGAGTTGAGTGTACTTGACCTCATGCACTGTGAATTTCTTGCTAAGATAGTAGATGGCCTGCTCCTTCCTCCCTGTGTCATCATGTTGCCCCAGTACACAACCAAATGAATTTTCCAAGACCGTCAGGTAAAGGATTAGGGGTTTCCCGGGCTTAGGCGGGACCAATACGGGTGGATTAGACAGATACCCTTTGATTTGGTCGAAAGCCTCCTGGCACTCTGCCGTCCAACCTACTGCAGCATCCTTTCTCAGTAGCCGAAATATGGGCTCACAAGTTGCTGTGAGTTGAGCGATGAACCTGCTGATATAATTGAGTCTACCCAGCAAACTCATTACCTCTGTTTTGTTCCTTGGCGGTGGCAAATCTCGGATGGATTCAATTTTGGATGGGTCTAACTCAATCCCCCGTCGACTGACGATGAATCCTAGCAACTTCCCTGATGGAACCCCGAATGCGCATTTGGCCGGGTTAAGCTTGATATCATACCTCCGGAGTCTTTGGAAAAATCTCCTTAGGTCTGCTACATGGTCCTCCTGACGCCAAGATTTGATGATCACATCATCGACGTACACCTCAATTTCCTTGTGTATCATGTCATGAAACACCGCAGTCATTGCTCGCATGTACGTTGCCCCGGCGTTCTTTAACCCGAACGGCATTACCCGATAGCAGTAGGTTCCCCATGGCGTAATAAACGCTGTCTTCTCAGCATCCTCTTCGTCCATTAGGATCTGATGATAACCCGCATAGCAATCCACAAAGGATCCGATCTCGCGCCCAGCGCAATTATCGATCAGGATATGAATGTTGGGTAACGGGAAATTGTCCTTGGGACTTGCTTTGTTGAGGTTGCGGTAGTCGACGCACACCCTGATTTTTCCATCCTTCTTTGGGACTGGTACCACATTGGCCAACCACTCGGGATATCGAGTGACCCGAATGACCTTCGATTGCAACTGCTTAATCACTTCTTCTTTGATCTTTACACTCATTTCTGTTTTAAATTTCCTTAGTTTTTGCTTGACCGGAGGGTATGCCGGGTCAGTGGGCAATTTGTGAACCACTAAATCGGTGCTCAATCCAGGCATATCATCATATGACCATGCAAAAACATCTTTGAATTCCCTGAGAGTTTCGATCAATTCTGCTTTGACATTCGGCTCAATGTGGATGCTAATTTTGGTCTCTTGGATGTTATCAGCGTCTCCTAGGTTCACAGCCTCAGTGTCATTTAGGTTAGGCTTGGGTTTCTCTTCAAATTGGCACAGTTCTCGGTTTATTTCTTCGAAGGCTTCCCCTTCGTCACCTTCGGATTCATTATCACAAACGACCTCTTGCATCATTGAGTCAGATTCAGATTGATTATTTAGACTAGGTCGAAGATCCGCTGTGCATGCCATGTCATTAGGACCAGTAAAAAGAGAACTGTTCAGAAAGAAAAAGAACAAAACAAGAAATTAAAATGGGACAAAAGAAAAGAACTTTATTAAATTTGCAGGATAAAAAGGGTTCACACTTTTACAAAACGAAAGTAAAGTTGGGATTACACCCTTGAATAATCCGATCAAACAAACAAACAAACAAAACATTAATCAAAGCCTACTACCAAGACTCCCCTCGGACAGGAAGAGGAGTAACCGTCCAATTGTTGGTCTTGGCCTCAGGCCCCACAAATTGTATCTCTGCTCTGCTGGAACCTTCTCCAGCTTCCACCATACTGACATCCGCGAATAGCCTCTCAAAACTCTGATTCAGGTCTTCATTTATACCGATCAAAGGTCCTCGAATCTTTGGGATTGCTGACCCCTTGGTACTAGCTTTAACAAAAGACCTCGAGAGGCGTGGTACTGGTTTAGGCAGAAACCAGACTCTCTTCTTCATTTTTCGCGCTTGCTTCCTGTCTGCTGGGGTTGGTTTGAACCCCAACCCGAAAGTTTCCAGATTCTTAGGAAGGGAGACAGGTTGGACTATCCCTTGAAGTTCAACTCCCAGGCCTTTTCCCGGCACAAACCCATTACCCAGCATTTCTGATACCATCATTACTGTTGCGGCAGTCACCCTAGGGTGCGGGATGATTTCTCCTTCAGAAATTTTGTTGGCCGACCCTGTATCGAGAATCTGGTAGACCCAGGGACCCTTGTCATCAGTGGTCTCTATGAAAGGCACAATGGTTCCGCCCATGGTGCATGTCGTATCCTCGCCGTGCAACACGACCTCTTGTCTTTCCCACTCGAACTTCACTGTCTGATGTAAGGGTGGAAGGCACCGCTTTAGCTGCATGAATCCAAGGTCGTCCTAACAGCAAGTTGTAAGATACCGTGGCGTCCAACACCTGGAATTCCATGGTAAACAGGACCGGGCCAATGGTTAGTTCAAGTACAACATCCCCCACAGTGGCTGTTCCGTTTCCGTCAAACCCTCGGACACAGATGCTATTCTCCCGGATTCTTCCACGGTCAATCTTTAACTGGTCCAGGGTGGATAATGGACAAATATTGGCGCTTGAGCCGTTATCCACCAATACTCGGGTTACCACCGAGTCTTCACATTTGACAGCTAGGTATAGAGCTTTATTGTGCTCCGTTCCTTCCACCGGCAGGTCATCATCTGAGAATGTTACCCTGTTCACCTCGAAAATCTTGCTGGCAATGGTTTCCAGGTGGTTTACGGAAATCTCACTGGGTACATGGGCCTCGTTCAGTATCTTTAACAGGGCCCTGCGATGTTCCTCGGAATGGAGGAGTAATGACAATAGTGAGATCTGGGCAGGCGTTTTTCTCAGCTGCTCAACCACAGAATAGTCTTGTACTTTCATCTTCCTCAGGAAGTCTTCAGCCTCTTCTTCTGACACTGGCTTCTTGGTTGCCACTGGGTTGGTTTTTCTTAACTCCACCGGAGCAAAACATCGACCTGATCGAGTCAGCCCTTGCGCTTCACAACTGACTTCTTCCACCTGTTTTCCTTGGTACGTCACCACTGCTTTTTCATATTTCCAGGGCACAGCCCTGCTGTCAAGCATAGGCAGTTGGACCACCGGCTTTATGGTTACCCGTTCTCTACATACCCCTTTTAACACGACCGCCGGTGTGGGCAGGATCCCTGGTATTACCAACTTACTTGGCTCGGGTTTGCTTGCTATGACGGACGGGTTCTTCCCCCATAATACTACCGGCTTGACACCTTCTCCCTGCGACTGTACATTTGTTCCTCCACTGGTTAAGACTTCTTTTGGGGCAGCTTGGATCATCATCACTGTTTGTGAGGGTTTTCTTAATTCACCTCCCTCACACACCAACTCAATCATGTGAGCTTCGTGGTGCGCTGGCAGCGGATTTTGGTTGATGTTAGGAGCCTCCGGTGTCTGGACCTCGATCTTATTGGTGTCAATAAGATCCTGTATGGCATGCCTTAACTTCCAACACTTCTCGGTATCGTGCCCGAGCATCCCTGAACAGTATTCACAACTGATTGAACGATCCAAATTCTGAGGCGGGGGATTTGGTTCCCGAGTATGGACAGGACTAACCAAACCTAATTGCCGCAGCTTGTGGAACACAGCGGTGTAGGTTTCTCCCAGTTCGGTGAAGGTTCTTTGTTTCCGCAACCTATCATTTCTGGCATCTGGATTTCCCCGGAAACCTGCCCCCGAAGGATTTCTATATGCCCTTGGTGGAGGGTAAGTGTTTTGTGGTGGTGCATATATGTTCTGGGGAGCCGGTGCGCGCCATTGTGGGCGAACCGGAGGCTGAGTGTATACCTGGGCTTGGTGTACGGAACAATGTGGTTCTCGAGGTGGATAGAAATTTTGTGGTGGGTTGTATGGGTAGTTTGACCTGTGAGGCCTGGGTTGGTTGTAGTGCGGCCTGCCAGCCCTGGACCAACTGCCTGCCTCGATCGTGGCAACCTCTTCTTTCTTTCTTCTTAGCGCACCTCCCGTGCCGCTTTGAATAGCCTGGGTTGTGGCCTTAAGTGCCGAATAGTTTAAGATCTTGTCCGACCTCAAACCTTCTTCTATCATGACCCCTATTTTGACCACCTCGTTGAAAGATTTTCCAACCGTTGTCACCAAGTGACCAAAGTAGGTTGGATCCAATGTCTGCAAAAAGTAGTCTACCATTTCTCCCTCTCTCATGGGAGGATCGACTCTAGCTGCTTGTTCTCTCCAGCGGAATCCGAACTCGCGAAAACTTTCCCCGGGTTTCTTCCCAGTTCTCAATAACGTGAGACGGTCAGGGACTATCTCTAGATTGTACTGGAAATGACCTGCAAAAGCCTGTGCCAGATCATCCCACGTGTACCACCTGCTGAAATCCTGCCTGGTATACCATTCCAGTGCAGATCCGCTCAGACTTTGGCCGAAGTAAGCTATCAAAAGCTCATCCTTGCCTCCTGCCCCTCTCATTTTGCTACAGAATCCCCGCAAATGTGCCATGGGATCACCGTGCCCTTCATATAAATCAAACTTGGGCATCTTGAACCCTGCCGGGAGTTGGACATCTGGGAAAGGGCACAGATCTTTGTATGCCACGCTGACTTGGTTGCCCAGCCCGTGTAAGTTCCTGAAGGATTGCTCCAGGCTTTTGAACTTTCTCAACACTTCATCCTGTTCAGGGGCCTTAACCGGCTTCTCAACCTCTGCCGGAACTTCCAAATGGGGATTGTAAGCCTGTGGTTCGGGTGCATGGAATGTAGGCTCAGGGGGATAGTATTGTGTATCGTGAGCCTGAAACAATGGCTCACTGGTCGTTCGCTGCAAAGGGGCTGATGCAGGTCCCACAAAAATGGGAATATTGGGTGTTGGGAGAGGTTGATGGGGTGGTGGAGCTTGGGAATCATGAGGGCTTCTTTCTTGATGATAGAGGGGATTTGGGCGGCTTGTGGAAGGGCCAGAGTGAGGGTACTCCGGCACGTGTCCCAGTGTCTCAGGGCTCTTTTGCGTTTTGGCCAGGGCTAGCTGCATTGCATGCATCTCTAGTCCCATCCTTTCAATCTTTTCCATTGCCTCTTTTAGCAACTGGCTCATCGGCCTTTCTTCCTCATTACTATTCTCAGAAGTGGTCATGCTTGTTGCTACCGGTCCTTTGGATCTGGTTTGGTATGAATGTGTTGCCAGAATTCTTTAACAACTAACTGTCTGGTATCAGACAACAACAAACTTTGTTAGTGTTAGAGCTTAACAGATTTGATCATAACACATAGAGGATGCAATGCACCTAGGCAGTTAACCGTTTCTACATGCTTTGCTTCAAACCACATGCGTCATCCCGGTTTGTTCATTCGTCTCTTTTTAGAGTATTCTGCGAAACCCCGCGTTTTATTTTATTTACATTTTCTTTTCTTTATTTATTAAAAGCGGTCGAATCTTATGGGGATTGCCTACGTATCACGTCCCCGCGTGAATCAGACCAGGCGTAGTTCTGCCCCAAAGTAAAGACACATAGAAATTCTTCCGGAGTCACTTAATTTCATTATCAAAATTTGCTATTACACATTGCTTCAAACAACATAGCAACAGTACAGACTCCACGGTTCTTTGACCCTATTTGATTGAAGGAAAAATGGAAAACAACATATGGGAAAACATCAAAGCTTAACTAAAACAAGACTCGACCAGAGGTTAATTTTCCAACTTAGGGACTCGCGAGGCATCGTTCGGCCTTTTCGCGGTTCTAGGTGCGAGATCCCTTTCGAGCTGCTCCAACTCGTGCATGGTCTGTTTGACATAACCCATCACTACTGGGAGAACGGTAACGCAGGTCATGTTTTCACACCGTCGACACCTTCTGATGATGGCATGGGCAATGGCCCTGATCTTGTCTCTGGTTTTTTTCTTCTCTATGAGTAGGTGTCTTATCTGATCACTGCACGTCTTGAATACCTGTGAGTCCTGTATATGCTGATCCCTCAGCTGCCGCACTTCTTCCTTCATTTGGGCCAACAAGTCGTAACAGTATCTACTCTCCGATTGGAAATCCCCGGCCTGCTTAACTGCTTTAAACTCGAGTGTAGCCATCTCCCTCTTTATTTTGGCCACAGTCTTCTCGTGGTCACGTTTCAATTGGTTCAAACACCGGCGATGCTTATCTACTCTTGTTCCCCACCGTGCCTTGAACTCTGTCATGACCTTTTCGGATTCTTCTAACCTGTCTCGCCATTCCGCGATCTCTCTTTTCAAACCCTTTATCAACCGCTGGTCTGATCGACTTCTGGGCTGCTCGTCGAGAGACAATCTCAATTTTTGGATTTGGGCCTTAAGCTCTTCGTTCTCTTGGATCAATCTATTCTTTTCGCTTCGATCCGCCGCGACTTGTACGCTATTATCGAATTTCAGACTATCCATTTGTAGCTTCAAATCGCCAATCTCTGCCCGATAACCCTTCTCTTTTGCTAACCAGTTCCATTGCCCTTGGGATGATTCTACGAAATCTTTGAGATGCGGCCTCTTAGCCGGTCTTTCGTAGGACAGGCTACCTCTAAACCAAGCGTGATATTCTGGGGCGACTTCCCCTTGTGCCGTATTAATCACACAAGTGTTTGCTGTCAGATGTTGGCATTCACTCCATATTTGGCGGACTTCTTCTTCAGGGAAATGACCGTTCGGACTGATTTCAATCACTTGGGTACTCAAATCTTCATCTTTCGGTACCACTTGGTACCTCCCAAGTTGCCTCAAAACCCGATATGGTGCATAGGGTTGGATACTTTTCAGTCCCATCAACAGAAAGTGAGGCCGGGTTGCCGGCATGTATATGATTTCCTCGATAGGTGACCATCCGAGCGTCCACTGGACTTGGCTGGCAGTGAGAGTTCGGAGAAATGCGGTCCATGATGTGACTCCCTCAGGTAAATTGAACCCTTTGATTCTCGTGTAGAATTCTCCAATACAAGTTTTCTCTGGCGAACCATAACCCAAAAGTGAGGAGCGATGGCATAAATGATCGGTCATCCACATTTGCAACAGTAGGTTACATCCTTCGAAAAAGTCGCCCCTGGCTCGACAAGCAGTGAGAGCCCGGAAAATGTCAGCCATAATCATAGGCGCCAGAGTACTTTTATCTTGGGTAAGCAAAGTATTGACAACCCCGGTTATCTTTAGATCAATGTTTCCATCTTTCCTAGGGAACACTATAAGACCCAGAAAGGCTGTCATAAAAGCCACTAGCCTGTGTTCGTCCCACTTTTGTCGGTTGCCTCTACTGCATAGCTTGAAATCCGGCTTATTGAACCCGCCCACGTGACCGTATCTAGCATATATGAGGTGGAGACTGCAGAATCCTTTGGCAAGATCTGGATGGTGGAATGTCCGAGGTATTTTTAGGAAATCCAGAAACCTGTGTACCGTGACAGCTCTAGGTGCAATCAAGTATTTGAACCTAAAAGGGGCTTCATCAATCCCGATGTACCCTGCTATTTCTTCCAACGTCGGGGTGAGCTCGAAGTCCGAAAAATGGAACACGTTGTGTGCGGAATCCCAACAAGTGACCAATGATCTGATGATATCACCCCGAGGCTGAATGTTTAGTAGGTCCGGGAGACCTTTCAGATATTTCCTTACTTTGTCTTGCCCTTCTTTGCCTAAGTCGTTCCACCATAACCGCAACTCAAACGGGATCCTGGTCATTACTGAAAAGGGTTCGTTTTGTACCGTGCTCATCCTGCACATTTATTGGGGTGATTATGCCAAGTGAATAAAAAATAAAACTTTATTTAGACGTATACTTTTTATAAAACTTTATGAAAAACCCTGCACATTTATTACTTTCATGACTTTTGGCAAAACCAGTAATTTTGCCACAAATAAAGACATATATTTATATTTGTATATATATATGTAGAGATATATATATATCAAAAATAAGACTCTTTTCCATCTTCATTTTTTGTGACAGGACAAACTATATATATATATATATTTAAAAACTATATATATATATATATATATATTTAAAAGTATATAAAAGTAGAACGACGACCCCTTTTTTTCTCTTCTTTTCTATTTTTCCTTTGCAATTAATAAAACAAAACTAATAAGACATTTTCCTTTCATTTTCTCAAAATTTCGGCAGAGTTTTGACGGTATTTTGGCATTGGCTTTTTTTTTTTTTTTCAAAAATAAACAATTAACTCCTTAACCGCTATTCCTTCCCCTTTTTTTTCCAATTTCCATTATTCAAACACTGGTCAGCATGCGGGCTCGAGACAAATAGATGCACGGAAAACAAATGGGATGCATTAGGATGGTCCTTTCATACCAGGTTGCTAGTCCTAGACGGACCCAACCCCTGTGTTGAGTCCCCTAAGTCATATGCAACATGATGCAAATAAGCGCTCCTACTAGGGATCCGGCATGAAGTCACGTTATTCTATGTTCAAAACCTGGGTCAGTGTTCTAGACAGTGTACCCGAGCAGACAACTCGAGCCGAGGAGGGGCAACTTACCGGGAACCAAAAGGCCGTCCGGCTTCGTAACTTATCCGTCCTCTTTCTTATTTCGGGTATTGACACTAACAGAATAGGGAGTCTCGACCAGCGAGCTTCTCCCCGGAGGTAAGAAGAGAAGGGTTTCGGCACAGTTTATATACAGTCCAAATAATATCAAAGCGGTAAAAGCAGCATTTAGCACATTAGGCTCAAACATGTAAAAATCAGATAATAAATAAAGCCAAATAATAACAATTATTTTAAGCTCGAATTCTTAACCCTGAACCAGTGGTTCTGGGTTCTGATCCCCAGCGGAGTCGCCAGAGCTGTCACACCTCCTTTTTCCGTACCCGCGAGGGGACAAGGGAGTTTTTTCCAATTAAAGGACAATCGAAAGGGGATTTATTTGTTTATTTCAGAGTCGCCACTTGGGAGGTTTAGGGTGTCCCAAGTCACCAATTTTAATCCCGAATCGAGGAAAATAATGACTCTATATTACAGTCTGCATACCAGAAATCCGGATAAGGAATTCTGTTAACCCGGGAGAAGGTGTTAGGCATTCCCGAGTTCCGTGGTTCTAGCACGGTCGCTCAACTGTTATATTCGGCTTGATTATCTGATTTTATACAAGTGTGAACTTGCGTGCAAAATTTAACTTTTAACCACTTTTGTCATTTACTGTTTTTATCAAGAATTGCAACGTTGTGAAAATGTATCTCGAACCGCGTTACAATCAATGTACCCGTGGTCGTCGACACACTTTGACTCCGTTGAGATTTGGATTCGGGTCACATCAAATGTGCACCCGATTTTAAGGAAATTAAATTATTAAAGGCGCGCCTAAAGCGACTAGCGTATTTATTTTGGGTAAGACCGTGGAATTTTACTAAACGATCCATCCCGAAGTCCAAATAATTTTTTTTTTTAAAAGCAAAAATTTACTGAGGGCCCCGCAATTTGTATTTTATTTGGCGAGGCTCATCTCATTCTTATTATTATTATTATTATTTTTTTTTTTAAAAAAATGAAATTGCAACGTCATGGACACGCATCTCGAACCACGTCACAATCAATGTACCCGTAATTAGAAATACATTTCGAATCCGTCGAGATTTGGATTTGGGTCACATAAATGTGCACCCGAGTTTAAGACGGTAAGGTTTATTAAAGCGTGTCCTAAAGAGACTAACGTGTTGTTATTTTAGGAGGGTTGTGAGATTTGCTAAACAACCCGTCCTGGAAACTAAATGCTTCAATAATATACATTTAACAAGGGCCCCGCATATGCGCGTTTTGTTTATTTTCATCGAGGCTCATCTCGTTCTTATTTTAAAAGGATATCCTATAGCAACTACGTTTCTTGTCGTGTTTGTCTCTATCAATTGAAAACAGTAGATAATCCTAATTAATTACATGCTTGCAAGTTGTTTGTAATGGAATTCGGAAATGCTTAGCAAATCGGGACCGAAGCTGCGTGCACAGTCGGCCAAACAAATAATCATGGGCCCAAATCCAGCCCACGCGCGGTTGGCCAGACCTGGGCCACTGCTCGTTCGATGCGGGCCTGCCTGGTCTGTCTTCGACCTGGGCTCGACCTTCATGAGGTTGAGGCCCTGAATTTGTGTTCTTTATCTTGAAACATGATTTTAAGAGTCATATATGGCAATTTATTGGAAAGGAAAGAACTTAATTTACAGTGTACAAGTTTCATGCTTGGACTACATTACAGCATATATGGCAAAGTAAACTAAATCTGAGATGCAACCTAATTCATTGAGACCACTTTTATCTAACAGCATACATATATAATTATCATTCGATACCCTATATTGACCTCAACTAGGCTTGTTAGCTAACTTCAGTATCCCAAAATATGAGCTATTAGACATTACATGACGTTCAACACAACAGTACATGTATATAAACAACATCTGCAGATCTTCTCTTTTATACTCATTGCTCAAACTTTCGAGTTACATTGGTAGTGTAATTGTGTACCTGGTATGGAGGACAAAGAAGGAAGGAATGATCAGCTAGGCAGTATGCAGTAAACACAGCAACAACAGATACTCAGCAACAACACAGCAACAACCAACTAAACCAAATGTTTTCCATAGCCACAGACAACCAACAATGATCTCCCAGAATACAAGGACTAGCAAGTAGTCGAGTGCCAAGCCAGTAATCTCAGGAAAGAGTAAAGAAATAGCAGCAGTAACTGAGGGTTCAAATGCAGTAAAACCACCAGTTTAATCAACCACAAACAACTCAGTCAATGCAAGCAACAGAACTTGGCCAAGACAGATTGACCAAAATGCATTCTTATACCACTTTCAGGCAGTGTTTGGTTACAATGTCTTACTCGAGCCTCTCTTATGTTTTCAATCTTTTCTTTTAACTCACCACTCTTTCTTAAGACTTAAAGATTCCAGCCTTAAGACTAAAAATTCCAACCTTTTGTTTTCTCTTTTTCTGAAGACTAAAAAGTCCAGCCCTTTTTCAGTTCTCAAATGGCCTATTTATAAGCCAAAGTGACCAAGTGCAGCTAAGCTGCCCCCATGCTGCAACTTGCAGCCTGCCCTTACCCTGTTAAACCCATGCTTGAGCATCTCTTGATGCCAGCCCCCTTTGTTCCCCACGCCTGGTTTATTCTTTAATCAAGGATTATGGGCTTATTTTAGTATTCCTTTTAAACCCATACTCTTGTGTCTTGTCCCCCCATTGGCATTAGTTTAATCCTAATTTAGTACCCCATTTGTCAGCTCACTTAAACTAATTACTTCTGTTCTTTTTAACACCCCAGAATACCCCTGTCAACCTTGATTATTACTGCCCCTGCCTATTGCAGCATCAGGGCATTTTTTGAACTGATGAAAGTTCGAACTCAAGACTGCCTGGGCTGAACCTTTTCAGTCAGTTTTATAGTGCAAACAAACCATTTCAAACAATGCTGGGGCATACAGTCAGTGACAAAGCTCAATTAGTCATGCGACCTTATTAGCTCATTCGATTTATTAGTTATAGAAAGCTAATCGACGATATTTATCGAGTCGACTATACTAATTATAACAGGTAATAATCAATCGCTCACATAAACAATATGTTTAGGGACCTAAAGGGCATCAGACAATTCTGTGTTCAATAACTGGGAACCTATATAAGTTTATTCATTTGACGACCAATCTAATCGAACATGTTCATCACAGAGTACATTCAGAATACACACATAGAAAATCAACCGACCAAAGAAAAAGGTCTTTAAAGAGATGAAAGAAATCTGGATGAAAAATAACAAAAATAACAAACAAACCCAACGAAACATGCTGACCACTTAATTAAAAACTAACACAGAAGAAAGGAAAACGTACCGAAAATGTTTAAATCACACAGACCCAAATCTGATTCATCTTCGAACTTTTGAGGCCGAACAAACTTTAATCAGGGTGTTCTCACATGAGAACACCTTGATTAAGGTCTATTAGACCTCAAACCCATGTCCAAACCGGCCGGATTCCCCAGGTGCGTGTGTTCTAAAGTCTGGATTTCTAGATCTGATTTTTAGGGAGTTGTGGGTAGATTCGGACCAAACCAAGCTTGGTTTGGTCACGAGGAAGGTTAGGGGAGTGTCTGGTATGAAGATAAGGTGGTTTGGCATAGATCCGGGTTCGACTCAAATCTTCAAATGAAGATTCGAGACGAACGAAAGTGATTCGAGGCTCGTGGTTAGTGGATTCGTGTTCAGGACAATGAGGTGGTCCTAGGGTGTTTCAGGAGGCGGTCATCGGCGTTCATGCCGCCGGCTTTAATGGCGAGGGATACTGGGGCGGCTGCTAGGGTTCGAGGATGAGAAGGGGTTGTGTTTGGGACGAGGGTGTACAGTGGGGAAGGCGGGGTTTGGTTTGGGGGGCGTGGGGTGTAATGGAGAGCTTATATATGTATTGAGGATTTAGATCCTGGCCGTTGGATCAATGGGGATCTATGGCCAGGATCCATCCACTTAGGAAAGACGGTGTCGTTTGGGCGTGATGGTGGGTGAGACCGGGTAAAGGGCATGGATCGGGCCATGTTGACGGGTTTAGAGGAGGGCCTGGATCCGTTGGATCAATGGGGTTGGACGGCTTAGATCATCTTGCCTGAAACGACGTCGTTGAGGCGAGTTGAACAGCCTGATCTGGACCGTTCGTTTGAATCAGATCAACGGCTTTGGTAGGGATGCCGATACGGCGTCGTTTGAGTCCGTGTTTGGGCAGGCTTGTTTTGGACTGGATCAGAGTGCTGGTTTGGGCCTGTTTTATTTCATTTCTTTTGGGCCCAAACCGGTTTTCCCTCACTCTTTTACTTTTTTTTTTCTTCTTTTTTTTTTCTTTTTAATAATAATAAATAAAATAGTGTAATTAAAATCAACAACACTGTAACATTTCCACATAATTATCACAAAAATATTTAAGTAAGTTAAATCACAACCTAGAACGAACGACGCACATATATTCATATTTTTGAATTTTGTTTTAACGACACATATATTTTATATATATATATTTTTTGTATTTTCGTTTGATAATGACTGGATGCAAAATGGACAGACCCACAAACACATGTCACGGACAGATCGAAAAATTGTACAGCGAAACCATTTGTCACTATTTTTATTTTCTTTTGGAGTGATTGTCCGTAAAGCAAAAATCACGTGCTTACAAATGCAGGATCATTGTCAGCCTATTGACAATTCTCTAAAACTAAGTATCCACAGATCAACACACACAACAACTGTTTGACGAACTTACTGGTCTATAAACAAGGACGAATTAATAGACGAAACTAATTAACTGATTACTTACAACAATTGATACTAAACAATCAGACCCAGATAATTAGACAATTCACAGGCAATTTCAGTGGTATTGACAGAAACAGAGATTAACTGGAAACTAATTAATCGACGTAACTCATTAATCGATTACACAAATTATAACACATAACAATTATATCGAACCTAAACAAATGACAAAATTGGTCCTATTGAATATGAACAGAGTCAATTGACCAAAAGAATTTCAAAATCAATACAGCAAATAAACAGATACGTAGAGAAGGAAAATGAGCAAATACGAAGGAAAGAAAAGGAAATACCTCATAATACCAGAACTATACGAACCCAGTCTTTGAAACTCTGATTCGGACACTTTGAGATCAAACAGACCTTAGTCGAAGTGTTCTCAACTGAAAACACTTCGATTAAGGTCGATTAGACCCCAACCTTTTATTTAATTTGGGCAGATTCCATGATTTGGAATTTTAGGGTTCTTGAGGGTCTAATTTGGGGCTCGATCATTTCTGGTCAGATTCGAACCAAACCAAGTTTGGTTTGGTTACGAGTGAGGTCAGGAGAGTGACTGGTGTGATTTTGGGGTACATTGGGGTAGTTTTAGGTTTTGCTCGAATCTTCAAATGAAGATTCGAGCAGTTCCAGGAAGATTTCACCTAAGCTACTACCGGATTCATGACGAGGATGGTCAGGAGAAGCTATGGTGTTGATTTGGAAGCCATCGGAAAAGGTTGGGTTTTCAGGCCAAACTTTGATCGAAGATTCGAGACGTGGAGACTGATTCGAGGGATATAGGTTACAAATTTGGAACGGGGTGGTCGAGGGGATTCTATGGTGTAAAGATGGGGTCATTTGGACCACCAAAACCGCCGTGAGGTGATTTCCGGTGGGTGGTTGATGGTGGTTGCAGGCGGGGTTCATCTGGTCTCTGAATATCAGAGACGAAGGGGAAATGAGGGGGTATGGCCTATGGGGCGTGGGGTGATGGGTTAAGCTTTTATACGGGGGAGGGAATTGATCCTGGGCCGTTCGATCTGCTGAGATCTATGGCCCAGATCAATTCACTTAAAAGAAACGATGTCGTTTGATTTTGGTTGGGGGTATGGGCTGGCCCGGGGGATAAAGTGGATCGGGTCGTGGGGGAAACTTGGGACCGTTGGATTAATGAAGATGAACGGTTTGGATTAATATGCCTGAAACGGCGCCGTATTAATCATGCAGGGGCTGAACTGGATCGTTCGATCCAGTTTGATTAACGGCTCAGATTTGAAGTTCCAATACGGCATCGTTTGGATTTGGTTACAGGTAGACTGGACTTGGCCGGTTCTTTTGAATGTTTGGGCCTGATTTATGGTCTAAAATTTTGGCCCAAATCAGATTTTGCCTTATATTTTCAACCCTTTTCATTTTCTTCTTTTAATTAATAATTTAACAAAATTCTAAAAATAAAAATGTAAAACCAAAATTAAACTACAAAATGTTAACTCTTATCAACAATTATCACACAAGTAAAAATATTTAAAAATGAAATCACACGATGGCACACTTTAAAGGCATATTTTTCTTCTTTTAAAACCAAATTATGGTTTAATTAATTCCTAATTGCACAATCAAATCCTAAATATGCATGCAACATATATTTTTCTATTTTTATTTTAATTAATTAAAATAGGATAAACATTCACAGACAAAAACACAAATAATTATCCAAAAGTGCCACGTAAATCCTAAAAATTGCACACCAATAGAATTTTGTTTTATTTTTGATTTCTTTTGGAGTAGTTTTCGTGAAGAAAAAATCACGTGCTCACAGTTGCCCCTCTTTGTCCGAAAACATGAAGAGTTTTCGTGCAAAGATAAAGTGAGCGGATACGAGCGATTTTTGCCCGTTGGAACACTCCGTGTGAAGCATTTTTTTAAAAAAGATTTAACTGAACCTTTGCTTCAAAGGTTTCCTACATATCCCTGGCTAAAAGGGAATCTGGTTAATGTAGTTCGGGAAGTTTTGGTAGCTGAGACTACCATGGAACTGCTTTTTGCTGTTATTGTTGTTGCTACTGCCTCCCGATCTCCTTATTACACCGTGCCAAAAGATAATAAGAAGCTAGACTAAGCTAGGAATTACAAAATCTTATCTGTCTTCCCCTTGCTCTGGTTGCCTTGCTTTCTTGTCGGCTTGTGTTTCCTCTGGTGCCTTTCTTTCGAAAACTGCTGGGGATGACACTGGCCTTTTGCCTTTTGAGCATAAGTTTTATTATTCCGTTCTGTCTGCTGGGGACACTGCTTCCTACATTAAAGCTTGTTATGTTGGGGATCTTTGTTGTACTCCTCCTCATTATTGACTTCTGTTTGATCTTGAAATATACTCCTCTGTTCTGCAGGCGGGCTACTGACTTCAACAACTTCCTCAAAATTTTAACACCTCCATTCTCCAGGCGGGCTCCTGACTTCTTCGACTAAAAAATATGATGACCTCCGTTATACAGGCGGGCTCCTAACTTCAACAACTTCTTAAATTTTAACACCTCCATTCTCCAGGTGGGCTCCTGACATTCTCCAACTTAAAATAAACAACCTCCGTTCTACAGGCGGGCTCCTGACTCCAACTTAAAATTTAACAACCTCCGTTCTACAGGCGGGCTCCTGACTCCAACTTAAAATTTAACAACCTCCGTTCTACAGGCGGGCTCCTGACTCCAACTTAAAATTTAACAACCTCCGTTCTACAGGCGGGCTCCTGACTCCAACTTAAAATTTAACAACCTCCGTTCTACAGGCGGGCTCCTGACTCCAACTTAAAATTTAATAACCTCTGTTCTACAGGCGGGCTCCTGACTTCCATAGCAACTTTGAAAATAAATCAACCTCCATTCTCCAGGCGAGCTCCTGACTTTATCAGCAACTTAAAAGTAATTCAGCCTCCATTCTCCAGACGGGCTCCTGACTTTATCAGCAACTTAAAAGTAATTCAGCCTCCATTCTCCAGGGGGGCTCTTTACTTTATCAGTTGCTTCCTTCAAAACTTGTGTTTTATTCCTCTGGAAATTGTTGGGGATAACACCGATATTTTATTTCACCAATATGTCATTTTCCTTCTTCAAAGACTATTTCCTTTAAAGCTGGTGCTTTCGCTTCCCTGAAACCTGCCGGGAATAACATTGCTGTGGAATTATCTTCCTCCTTTTAACAATGGTGGGGATGATATTGATTCAAAGGTCATTGCTTTTACAACTTTGGGTTATCTTGCTTCTTCCAAGATTGCTTTTCTTTTAAAACTTGTATCTCCCTTCTTGTATACTGCTGGAGATTTTATTTTCTTCAAAACTTGTGTTATCTTCTTTCTTTCCCAAATGGCTATCTGATTTTAAGAAAATTTTCGTAATGAGAGAAAATTTCTGCCCCAGTTTAATAATCCTCTTTGTGACCCTATCTTCCTGTGGTCAATAATATTTCCTTTCCCTACTTTAAATTAAAGAAAAATTTGTTAGTTTAAAACGTGGTGAGTGATCGTGCCACTTCTGTTGGAGATGGCTTTTCCCTTTTTCTTTTCCCTGCTTTGCTACAAAACTTGCTGGTGATTATATTCCTGCTGGGGATGGTTTTTTTTTTCTTTTCTCTTCCTTCCCCGCTCTGTGTTGTCCGACTATTGTGGAACCTGGTCGAGAATTTGTCGGAGTTGTTCCTGTATCTCGCAAATCTACTGGGGATCCTCTTGGAATTTGATCCATAACTTCCCTTGGAAATTTGGGCTTCTTAGGATCTAAACCCATTCATCATTTGGTCTTGCGACAAACTTCTTTTCGCTTTGTCGCCTTATCTTTGGCTTGTCCTATTCGCATTTTGCCTTGCACCATTTTGGCAACTGGTAATAAGCTCTGAAAATCCTTTTCAGAAATAAACTGCTGGGGAAATAAAGTCTTTTAAACCAAGAAATGAAAAAGTGATAATTTTAAAAGATAGAAAAAGAAGAAGTCTCTCTGAACAAATGCTGGGAAAAAGGAAAGAAAAGAACTTATCTGAATGATATAACCAAACCCAACGATCATGTCGTGCATTCTGGATTGATCAACCCAGTCTATTCGTACCAATCAATCTTTCGTATGGCCTCATCTCGCTGGGGATAAATAAATACTCAACTTTTGCCAAATGTGGACCCTTTCCGCCAATCTTGCCTTGTCACCTCATAGTGCCCTTCGAGGGGTTTTCACTAATAAGACTCTCTCATTTCTCTCAACTCTCGTCGCCTCATGGTGCCTATGAAGGTTTTCACCGATAAGACTCTCTCATTTTATTTTATTTTTTTAGCTGGGGATTGGGGTGTTGTCAATATGACGCTCTTTGTTGGGGATTCTTTCGGCTATCAATTCATTTCCAGTTTATGATCCTCTTCTCTGCTGGAGATCAGAATGTTGTTCCCGACTTCCATTTTCATGAACTTGGCACTTCTCGGATACTGATCGGGAGGTCTTTTTTGGACATCAATAGTTTTTTTGTGTATGGCTAAAAAGAAAACGGGTATCAAAAGTTTAAGATAATTTGGAGGTGTGAAACAGTAAAACTCTTGGAATCAAACTTTCTTTTCAAAATTATAAACACAACTTCTGCCCCAGTTCTTCTTGCTTGGGGATTTTTATTTTTTGTTACATTATGACCGAGCCGTGAGGCGCCTACGTATCCTTCTTTGAGAAATCAGGTCAAACGTAGTTCCCAATTCCTTTGTTTTTCTTGTGATTTTTCTTTTGTCTTTATTATCATTATTTTTCTATTTTTCTTTTTCTTTCATTTTAATTACTGATTCCAAAAGAGGGATATGAAAGAATAAATAAGACTCAAAAAGGGGAAGCAAAGGTTAAAGTGTTTGGATAGAAGAAAGAATTGCCTCCGTCATTTCATTCTCCGATAAATGCCAACCACAAACAAACAACAATTACAATCAAAAGAAATCATACATAATATCTCTTAACTGCGTCAGAATTGATAGCCATGTCGACGCATTTCCCGTCGATATCTGTTAAATATAAAGCGCCATTGGACAACACTCTGGTTATAATGAATGGTCCTTGCCAATTCGGGGCGAACATGCCCTTTGCTTCTGCTTGGTGCGGCAGGATTCGTTTCAACACTTGTTGCCCCACTTCAAATTTTCTGGGGCGCACCCTCTTGTTGTAGGCTCTTGCCATTCCCCTTTGATATAACTGGCCATGACACACAGCTGCCAATCTCTTCAAGTTCAACTGTTCCAAACGGGTTTTGACTCACTCGTCATCATCAATCTCAGCCTCAGCGACAATCCGAAGGGATGGAATTTCAATTTCCGCCGATATTACTGCTTCAGTTCCATATACCAACAAATAAGGGGTTACACCTATTGAAGTCCGGACGGTAGTGAGATAACCCAACAATGCAAATGGTAATTTTTCATGCCATTGCCTGGATCCTTCTACCATCTTCCTCAGTATCTTCTTGATGTTATTGTTGGCTGCTTCAACTGCTCCATTCGCCTTGGGGCGATATGGTGTGGAATTATGGTGTGTAATCTTAAACTATTGACATACTTCTTTCATCAAATTGCTGTTAAGATTAGCACCATTATCCGTGATGAACACTTTTGGGACCCCAAATCTACAGATGATATGGGAGTGAACAAAATCCACCACTGCTTTCTTGGTTACCGACTTGAAAGATTTAGCTTCAACCCACTTAGTAAAATAGTCGATGGCCACCAAAATGAACCTATGACCGTTAGTAGCTGCCGGCTCAATAGGTCCAATGACATCCATGCCCCATGCAACAAATGGCCACGGCGCTGACATTGCATGCAATTCTGTCGGCGGAGAATGAATTAAATCTCCGTGTATCTGACATTGATGGCATTTCCGCACGAAATTGATACAATCATGTTCCATAGTGAGCCAATAATACCCTGCTCGAAGAATCTTCTTTGCCAATACATATCCGCTCATATGTGGCCCACAAACTCCAGCATGTACCTCTGTCATAACTGTCGTGGCTTGACTGACATCTATACATCTCAGCAATCCCAAATCTGGGGTTCCTTTGTACAACACTCCTCCACTGAGGAAGAAACTATTTGACAATCGCGGAATGGCTCTTTTTTGATCTCCGGTGGCCTGCTCCAGGTATATCCCCATCCTGAGGTACTTTTTGACGTCATAAAACCATGGCTCGCCATCCACTTCTTCCTCTATCATGTTGCAATAGGCATGCTGATCACGAACTTGGATTTGCAATGGGTCAACATGAATTTTGTCTGGGTGGTGCAACATTGATGCTAAAGTGGCCAATGCATCGACAACCTCATTGTGAACTCTTGGGATATGTCTGAACTCCACTGATTGAAATCGCTTGCTCAGATCGTGCAAACATTGTCATATGGTATGAGCTTCAAATCCCATGTTTCCCATTCACCCTGAATCTGATGCACCAGGAGGTCCGAGTCTCCCAAGACCAAACCGTCCTGGACATCCATGTCTGCAGCTAGTCGCAGACCCAAAATGCATGCCTCATACTCAGCCATGTTGTTGGTACAATAGAAACGCAGTTGAGCTGTAACAGGATAATGATGTCCTGTTTCAGATATAAGCACTGCTCCTATTCCAACTCCCTTCGCATTTGCGGCTCCATCAAAGAAAAGCTTCCAACCGGGTTCCTCAGGTAACTCCAACTCATCTATATGCATTACTTCCTCGTCAGGAAAATACTTCCTCAATGGCTCGTATTCTTCATTAACAGGATTCTCAGCCAAGTGATCTGCCAACGCTTGGGCCTTCATGGTTGTCCTCGTCACATAGACGATGTCAAACTCCGTGAGTAATATTTGCCATTTTTCTAACCTTCCTGTGGGCATAGGCTTTTGGAAAATATACTTTAGCGGATCCAAGCGGGAAATGAGATAAGTAGTATATGAGGATAAATAATTCTTCAATTTCTGGGCCACCCAAGTTAGGGCGTAACATGTCTTCTCGAGTTGAGTGTACTTAACCTCATATACTGTAAAATTCTTGCTGAGATAATAGATGGATTGCTCCTTTCTTCCTGTAATGTCGTGTTGCCCCAACACGCAGCCAAACGAATTCTCCAAGACCGTTAGATAAAGAATTAATGGTCTCCCCGGCTCAGGGGGAACCAATACGGGTGGATTTGATAAATATTCTTTGATCTGGTCGAATGCCTCTTGGCATTCCGCCGTCCATCCTACCGCGACATCCTTCTTCAACAACCAAAAAATGGGTTCACAGGTTGCTGTGAGTTGAGCAATAAATCTGCTGATGTAATTCAACCTTCCCAACAGACTCATCACTTCTGTCTTGTTCTTCGGCGGTGGCAAATCTTGGATAGATTTGATCTTTGACGGATCCAGTTCAATACCTCGCCGACTGACAATGAATCCCAAAAGCTTCCCAGATGGAACACCAAATGCACATTTGGCCGGGTTGAGCTTAATATCATACCTTTGAAGTCTTTGAAAGAACTTCCTTAGGTATGCTACGTGGTCTTCCTGATGCTTGGACTTTATGATCACATCATCTACGTACACCTCAATTTCTTTGTGGATCATGTCATGAAACATAGTGGTCATTGCTCTCATGTACGTCGCCCCAGCATTCTTCAAACCAAATGGCATTACCCGGTAGCAATAAGTTCCCCACGACGTAATGAAGGCTGTCTTTTCCGCATCTTCCTCATCCATCAGAATCTGATGATACCCAGCATAAGCAATCTACAAAAGATCCGATCTCACGTCCGGCACAATTGTCGATCAAGATATGGATGTTGGGTAAAGGAAAGTTGTCCTTTGGGCTTGCCCTGTTCAGATTGCGGTAATCGACACACACCCTGATCTTTCCATCTTTCTTTGGCACCGACACCACATTAGCCAACCAATCAGGATATCGAGTGACACGAATAACCTTTGCTTGCAGCTGCTTGGTTACTTCTTCTTTAATCTTCACACTCATATCCGTTTTGAACTTCCTCAATTTCTGCTTGATGGGAGGGCATGCCGGGTCAGTGGGCAATTTATGAACCACTAAATCTGTGCTTAACCCCGGCATGTCATCATACGACCATGCAAAAACATCTTTGAACTCAATAAGTGTTTTGATCAATTCCTCCCTGATATTTGGTGCAATGTGGATGCTTATTTTAGTTTCTCTGATATCGCCGGCATCCCCTAAATTGATGGCTTCTGTGTCATTTAAGTTGGGTTTGCATTTTTCTTCAAACTGGCTTAACTCCCTATTTATCTCCTCGAATGCTTCATCCTCATCGTATTCCGATTTATTATCATAATCGACCTCTTGTATGGTTAGCTCGGAATCAAATTAATATTTTAGACTAGGTTGAAGATCCGTTGTGCATGCCATGTCATTAGAACCAGTATGAAAAGAACTGTTCAGAAAAAGAAATGAAGGAAATAAAATTAAAAATAAGATATAAAATAAGAAATAAAGAAGGAACTTTTTGTTTTATTGAATTATGGGATAACAAGGTTTCACACTTTATTGAACACAATAAAAAAAAGAATCTAGATTACAACCCTGGAATAATCCAGAAAACATAAAAGGAAAATCAGAGCCAACTACCAGGACTCCCTCCAAGTAGGAAGAGGAGTAGCTATCCAATTGTTGACCTTGACCTTAGGACCCACAAAGTGTATGTCTGCATTAATGGAACCCTCTCCAGCTTCTATCATGTTGACATCTGCGAACATTCTTTCAAAGCCCTTATTTGAATCTCCATCTGGCCCGATCAGAGGTCCGAGAACTTTCGGGACCGACAACTTTCTGCACCCTGCTTTGACAAATGATCTGGACAGGCGTGAGACTGGCTTAGGAAGGACCCAGACTCTTTTCTTCAATTTGCGGGCCCGCTTCACATCCGCTGTGGTAGGCTTGAATCCCAACCCAAAAGTTTCCAGGTTCTTAGGCAAAGAAACTAGTTGGATCATTCCTTGCAGATCTACCCCCAGACCTTTCCCTGGTATAAACCCGTTGTTCAACATCTCTGAGGCTATCATGAAGGTTGCTGCTGTGATTCTGGGAAGTGGAAGGCCCTCACCCTCAGGAATTTTGTCTACTGAGACTGCGTCAAAAACCTGATAAACCCATGGGCCCTTATCATCGGTGGTTTCCATGAAGGGCACAATAGCATCACTGACGACATGTGTGCCGTCATCCCCGTGTACCACAATCTCTTGTCTATCCCATTCAAACTTGACCATTTGATGTAGTGTAGAAGGCACTGCTTTAGCTGCATGGATCCAGGGTCGTCCCAACAAAAGATTGTACGACACCGCCACATCTATTACTTGAAATTCCATGGTGAACTCGACCGGACCAATGGTTAATTCCAGTACGATATCACCCACAGTGTCAGTGCTGCCCCCATCAAAACCTCGGACACAGATACTGTTCTTGTGGATCCTATCATCAGCAACCTTTAGTTTGTTCAGAGTGGCCAAAGGACAGATATTGGCACTTGACCTATTATCAATTAGTGCTCGAGTGACCATCAATTCTTCGCATTTTACCGTCAGGTAGAGTGCTCTGTTGTGTTCAGTACCCTCAACCGGTAACTCATCGTCAGAGAATGTCACTCAGTTTACTTCGAAGATTTTGTGCGCTATTTTCTCCAAATGGTTCACTGAGAGCTTGTCCGGGACATAGGCTTTGTTCAGAATCTTCATTAAGGCCTGACAATGATCGCTTGAATGGATCAACAAAGATAGCAACGAAATCTGGGCCGGGGTCTTCCTCAACTGATCTATAATTGAGTAGTCATGTGCCTTCATCTTCTTTAAAAATTCCTCAGCTTCTTCCTCCGTTACCGGCTTCTTTATTTTTATAGGATTGACCCTTCTCAATTCCGCGGGAACAAAACACCTTCCCGAATGCGTCAGACCCTGAGTTTCGCATACCTCTTCCACCACCTCCTTTCCCTTATGCATCACTGTCACTTGACTGTAGCTCCACGACACAGCTTTCTTACTTGTTACCGGCAACTGCATGAGTGGCCTGATAACAACTGGTTCTACGTGGACCCCCTTTACCACCAACACTGGTGTGCTTGATACTCCTTGCAGCACTGCCTTGGCTGACTTTGGCTTCTTCGCAGCAATAGACGAACCTTTCCCTACTACCACAAATGGCTTGTCATCTACCTTTCCCAACTGTGCCACTGCTTTTCTATTGGTCAAATTTTCATTGGGACTGGCACGAATCATCATTACCGTTTGTGAGGGTGTTTTAAGTTTCCTTCCTTTGTGCACTAATTCGATCATATGGGCCTCATGGTGCACTGGTAACAGGTTTTCATTGATGTTGGGTGCCTCTGGTGCCTGGACCTCGATCCTATTCGTGTCAATAAGATCTTGTATGGCAGTCTTCAACTTCCAACATTTCTCAGTATCATGCTCGGGAGTACCTGAACAATATTCGCAGCTTACTGAATGGTCCAGATTTCTGGGAAGGGGATTTGGCAATTTGGTTTCAACAGGACTTAGTAGGCCTATCTGCTTCAACTTGTGAAACAGAGTAGTATAGGTTTCTCCCAACGGAGTGAATGTTCTTGGCTTCTGCATCCTTTCATTCCTGAAAGCCTGATTTTCGCGGAAGCTTGGCCCTGAAGGATTCCTGTAGGCCCTCGGTGGTGGATATGTATTTTGTGGAGGTGGATATGTGTTTTATGGAGGTAGATATGTATGTTGGGGAGCCGGTGCACGCCATTGCGGACGAGCCGGAGTCTGGGTGTAAGTTTGGGCGTGATGGACGGAGAAGTGGGGCTCTTGTGGTGGATAATAAGGTTGTGGAGGGTTGTATGGATTGTGTGGGTAGTTTGGGTAATGGGGTCTGGTTTGATAGCGAGGGGCTGGACCTCTTGATCTGGACCAAGTACCTGCTTCGACTGTTGCGACCTCCTCTCTCTTCTTTTTCCCAAGCGCACCTCCCGTGCCGCTTTGGATAGCCTGAGTTGTGGCCTTGATCGCCGACTAACTCATTATATTGTTGGACCTGAGTCCCTCTTCAACCATGCCGCCCATTTTTACTACTTCATTGAAAGATTTTCCAACCGACGTCACCAGGTGACCAAAATAGGTTGGCTCCAACGTGTGTAAGAAGTAGTCCACCATTTCACCTTCCCTCATTGGCGGATTGACTCTTGCTGCTTGTTCTCTCCAGCGGAATCTGAATTCCCTGAAGCTCTCTCCGGGCCTTTTCTCAAGCTTTAACAGTGTGAGACGGTCGGGGACGATCTCAAGGTTATACTGGAAATGACCTGCAAATGCTTGTGCCAGATCATCCCAGATATACCACCTGCTAGGATCCTGCCTCGTGTACCATTCTAATGCGGACCCGCTTAAACTTTGGCCGAAATAGGCAATCAACAACTCATCCTTTCCACCTTCCCCTCTCATCTTACTGCAAAAACCTCGTAGATTTGCCATGGGATCACCATGTCCCTCATATAAGTCGAACTTTGGCATCTTAAAACCCCTCGGCAATTGAACATCGGGGAATGGACACAGATCTTTGTAGGCCATACTAACTTGGTTGCCCAATCCATGCATATTCCTGAAGGATTGCTCCAGGCTTTTCACTTTACAGATCACTTCATCCTGCTCCGAATTTTTAGCTGGCCTTTAAGTTTCTGTAGGGAACTGAAGGTGAGGGGTGTAAGTGTATGGCTCGGGCGGTTTGAAGGTGAGTTCAGGAGGATAGTATTGATTGTCTTGAGCTTGAAACACTGGCTCATCAGGGGATTTTTGTAACGTGGCGGGTAGAGGTGCCACGAAAATAGGAACAGTTGGTGGAGGAGGGTTTTGTTTAGGTGGTGAAGCTTGGGGATTATAGGAAGTTTCTCCCTGATAGTATTGGGCAATGGGGAAGCTCGTTGATGGACCAGTGGAAGGGTGTTCCGAAGTCCGAGCTGGTGAAAGGGTAGGAGTAGGGGGGAAGTATTGGTGGTGTTTGTCCCTTAGCCCAGGCTAAGTGCATCCCAGCAATCTCTTGTCTCAACCTGTCCATTTCCTCCTTCATCATTTGCATCTCTGTCTTTTCCTCCTCAACACTTTTGTCCGAACCAGACATACTTTTGATCTTGTGTGATAATGGTAATCTGCCAGAACGTTCTAACGAGCTAACTGTTTTTAAATCTCTTTCTCTGATATGGAACAACAAACTTGTTAGCGTTAGAGTTTAACACATAGTGCAATTTCACATCAGGGAATGCAATGTTCCTAGGCAGTTTAACCATTTCTAACATGTTTTTGCTTCGATTGCATGCGTCATTCCGGCTTATGTTCTTTATTTATTCACTTTGCCCTTTCTTTTTATCTTTGTGGTGGTGGTCGAATCTTATGTAGATTGCCTACGTATCATGTCCCTGCATGAATCAGACCGGGCGTAGTTCTGCCATAAAAAAAGACCCAATTTTACTTTTTTATTACCCAAATATGCTATTACAAGCTATTATTTGAAAGAAAACCAAACGAAATACAGACTCCATACTTTTAACAATGTTTGAAGAGAACATAAGGGTAGACAACAGACTCTGAAAAACAAACAAGTGCAGGATTGAACTAGGGATATATTAAAGCCTTGAATTTTGGTGCCCGCGAAGCATCATTTGGCCTTTCCGCGGGCTTTGGTGCCAGGCCTCTTTGCAAGCTTTTTAATTCCTCCATGATCCGGTGGACATAACCCATGACTGAGGCAAAAAGGATATCACGGGGCATTTTTTCATATGTTAGGCACTTCGTGGTGATGTAGCGCCCAATCTCATTGATCCTACCCCTAATTCTGTCCCTTTCTATGTACAGCTGTTCTATTCGTTGATTCTTTAGTCCCAATATTCGAGTATTGTCAATGAGCTGATCTTGGAACCTCTCCATCTGTTCTCCCATTCGGGCTATTGAATCATAGAAGCGTTCCCTGTCTGTTCTAGCATCCCGGGCTTGTTTAAGGACCTGATCACTGAGAGTAGAATTTATTTCTCTCAATGTTGTCACACTCATTTCGTAATCCCTTTTCACTTGCCATAGGTGCTTTTTCCGTGCTGCTGTAACTTTTGCCCACTTGGTCCGTAATCTTGCTATGCTAGCCTTGGATCTTTCCAAGTCTTTCTGGCCTTCAGCGACCTGATTCCTTAACCCTGCTATCAACCTTTTATCAGCCCGGTTTATCAGTTGGTTGTTGGCATCCATTTTCATCTTCCGGATCTGAGCTTTGAGGATCTCGCTTTCTCTGGCTAGTCTGTTCTTTTCTCCCTTGTCGGCAGCAACCTGCACTCTGTTCTCAAATTTCAGATCCTTAATCTGTTGTTTCAGCTTGCCTATTTCGGCAAGATATTCCCGCTCTTTAGCCAACCGGTCCCAATGTTCTTGTGAGGACTTGGCAAATTCTTGAAGGTGAGGTCTTTTAGTCGGCCTTCCAGATAACATTTCCCCTTTGTACCAAGCCTGATATCCAGATGAAACTTCCCCTCTTGCTTGATTCAGCACACAAGTATTCGCCTCTAAGTATTGACATTGGCTCCAAATCTGGCGGACCCTTGCTTCAGGAAACTGTCCATCAGAACTGATCTCAATCTCCTGGGTGCTTAGATCCTCATCTTTGGGCACTATCTGACACCTCCCAAGTTGCCTCAAAACCCGATACGGTGCATAAGGTTGAATGTTTTTAAGTCCCATCAAGAGAAAATGGGGCCTAGCTCCTGGCATGTATATGACTTCGTCGATCGGTAACCATCCCAGTGTCCACTGTATTTGACTGGCGTTGAGGGTCCGAAAATATGAGGTCCATGCCAAGACTCCTTCAGGTAGGCGGACCTCATTAATTCTGGTGTAGAACTCCTCTATGCAGGTCTTTTCAGAAGAACCATGGCTCAGGAACTGGGCTCGGTGACATAGGTGTTCGGTCATCCACATTTGCAACAACAAGTTACAACCTTCGAAAAAGTTTCCTCCGGCTTTGTAGGCCGTGAGAGCTTGGAACATATCAGATACAATCACTGGCGCCAACGTGCTATCTTTTTGAGTGAGCAAAGTACTGACGACCACAGCTATCTTTATGTCAATATTCCCGTCTTTTCTTGGGAACACTAAAAGCCCTAAGAAGGTTATCATGAAAGCAACCCGTCTATGTTCATCCCACTTTCGACGGTTACTTTTGCTGCACAACTTGTTTTCTGGCTTGTCGAATCCTCCTATGTGGCCATATCTTTGGTATATGAAGCTCAGAGTGCAAAAACCTTTTGCCAAATCAGGGTTATGGATTGTTCTAATTATCTTTAACGAGTCCAGAAACCGGTGCACCGCTACGGCTCTTGGAGCAACCAGGTATTTATGCCTCAATGGAACCTCAGTACTGCCGATGTACCCTGTTATTTCCTCTAAAGTTGGGGTGAGTTCAAAGTCCGAGAAGTGGAAGACATTGTGCGCAGGGTCCCAGTGAGGGACCAGTGCCCTTATAATATCTTCTCGAAGCCTGATATCCAACAAACTCGTCAGACCTTTCAGATGTTTCTTGATTTCGTCATGCCCTTCTTTGCCTAAATCATCCCACCATAGCTGCAACTGGAGGGGAATTTTATTCATGATTGAAAAAGGTTCATTTTGAGTCGTGCTCATTCTGCACATTTATTAATAAGATTAAACAAGCAAAAATTTATTTGTCTAAAAGAAAACGATTTGATCATTTTTCCTAACAAAAAAAAACAGATCTTCCGAACACGACCTTTCAGCACTTCAGGGACGAAGATTTTGAGGTTGTGTGATTTAACCAACAAATAATAAAAAAATGAAAAATGATAGAAATGGCCGTTTATACAAAGTCAGCCTTCCGGCATTCCTTTTGGGAACATTCGGCTATTTTTTGATAAAAACGGCATCACCCGACTCTATGACACATTTTTTTTCTATTTTTACAAAATGGGTGGTTGGACCCGACAAGGGTTGCCTACATATCTCACGTCCTGTGAGAATCAAACCGGCGTAGTTCGCCCTAACATAAACTAAACTTGTAAACAAGACTCCTTTCTTTTTTTTTTCAAATAAATTAAACTAAAAAACAAAACATTTTCATTTTTTTTTCAAAATTTCGGCAGGGTTTTGATACTACTTGGACATTGGTTTTATATTTCTAAAAAGTAGTTATCTCCCTACACTGCTATTTTTCTCTTTTTTTCACAATTTTTTTTTCAAAAATTCTTGATTTCAGAAGCCGGTCAGCATGCAGATCTGAAGCAAATAAATGTGCAAAACAAGCAGGATGCATCAGGATGGTCTTTTTCCATTTCAGGTTGCTAGTCCTAGACGGACCCAACCCCTGTGTTGAGTCCCCTAAGTCAAAATGCAACATGATGCAAATAAGCGTTCCTACTAGGGATCCGGCATGAAGTCACATTATTCTATGTTTAAAACCTGGGTCTATGTTCTAGACAGTGCACCCGAGCGGACAACTCGAGTTGAGGAAGGAGCTCTTTTCCGGGAACCAGAAGGCCAGCCGGCTTAGAAACTTTTCGAGCCTCTTTTATTTAGGGTATGACACTAACAGAATAGGGAGTCTTAACCAGTAAGCACATCCCCGGAGGTAAGAACAGAAGGTTTCGGCACAGTTTATATGTACAGTTCAAATAATATCAAAGCAGTAAAAAGCATCATTTTGCATATTAAGCACAGATCATATGAGAATATCAGATAATAAAGCCAAAATACAACAATTTATCAAGCTCGAATTTCTAACCCTGAACCGGTGGTTCTGGGCAAAGCAGTTTCTTATGTCCCCAGCAGAGTCGCCAGAGCTGTCACACCTCCTTTTTACCGCACCCGCGAGGATACAGGAGTTTTTTTTCAATTAAAGGACAATCGAAACGGGATTCGTCTATTTATTTCAGAGTCGCCACTTGGGAGATTTATGGTGTCCCAAGTCACCGGTTGAATCCCGAATCGAGGAAAAGCATGACACTGTTTAACAGTCTGCGAATCAGAAATCCGGATAAGGAATTCTATTAACCCGGGAGAAGGTGTTAGGCATTCCCGAATTCCGTGGTTCTAGCACGGTCGCTCAACTGTTGTATTTGGCTTATTTATCTGATTTTTAATACATGTTAACCTTATGTGCAAATTTTAACTTTTAGCTGCTTTATTGTTATTATTAGAAAAATGTGAACATCGTTCGAAACGTGTCTTTGGATTGCATCACATGAAATGCACCCGCAATTCGGAACACATTTTTTTGTTCAATGTTTTCGGAATTTGGATTTGGGTCGCATGAAATACGCACCCAAATTTAAGAAGGTAAGATTATTAAACACGCTCCTAAAGCGATTAGCGTATTGTTATTTTGGGGAAAAGCCGTGAAATTTCTAAACGACCGATCCCAAAATCTATACAATTATTATCCATTTATTGAGGGCCCCACAATTTGAAATTTACTGCGGCGAGGCGCACCTCCTTTATTTTAAGGACAATCCTAAAATTACTACATTTTTTCTATTTTTATTTTTCGTTCGTCTCTAAAATAAAAGAAGAGGAAATCCTAATTGATTACATGCTTGAAAAAGTTACCACTTAGTAATTATTAGCTTGAGACAAATGTTAGTGAGAAGGAATATTACTAAAATTGAAAGTACAAATCAAATACGGAATTGACAAATATTATCAAAAAGGAAACCAATTATCATATAACTAATTTAATTCACATGGTTAGATGAATTGAACCATTGGAATTATTTGTTTACAAATAACTAAAATCAAAAAAAAAATCATCCTTGATTACTAATGCTTGCTATAGTTTACTAAATTTAATCATTAACTCAACTTGTTTGAACTCAATTCATGCCTATTGGATTAATGATTTTAATGGTTATTACCATGATCTTAACTTCAAATGTAGTGTATCTACAGATTCTATGGAATTACTAACTGTTTTTATTTTTATAATTAGGTAGACCTAGACCAAACAAACCCCTTCTAAACAAATAAACTGCCTAAACCAAACCATAATGCCTAATTCACAAAACTCATGCCTTGGCTAACTATTCAAGAATAATCTATTGTTTCAGGTTAATACCAGCTCCAACTATGATTACTTAAACTTGTTTAATTCCAACAACTCAATACACTTAATTCGAAATGAGATAGAATTCTAACTCACATACACTGGGAACTATTAATAGTTTACAAATTACAGTTTATAATCAAAAGAAAATAGTTCTAGTCAAATATAAATTCCATCGTCCATATTCTTAATTTGAATTACAAAGATAGACTATACATCTGCCTATCATTTGACTATTAAACATGCAAATACAAATTAAATACTGGACTACTTGAATATTTCTTTTCACTACAACAGCCGCATCACAATGATTCGAAAGTGTACCTGATAATAAAAACAAAAGAAGAAAGTGAAGATCAGTAGACCAGTAGCTAACAACAACGACAATCAGCACCAATACAGAATGACGACCAACAGAAATAATCCCAGCAATCAAGCAGTCCAGAAATCCAGTGAAGTAATGAAATGATAACAGAAAACTAAACACAGACAGATGCATGGAAACAGTAGTTTTCTGTTTTGTCAATCACTCAAAGAAAGCAACCTAAAACTCTTAAGCCTCTCACTCCAACTCTTAATGCAAAAGTTTGTATTATTTCCAATTCTATGTCTATTCTTCTCTCTCTGTCTGATTTTTCAGATTTTTCTCTCTTCCAGTCTGCCCCCTTTCTGTCCAGACCCTCCCCTCTCTTTATACAAGTCTCCTCTTTTCCCCTAGGTGCTGCCCGACCCTTTTTTTTTTTGAAAAATCAAAAATTTCCCCCTAAATCTGCCACTAAGACTGCCTTTTCCACTTAATCAGCCCCCCATTTCCTTTTGTTCCCCATTAATGTATTAATTAATACACCCATTAACAAAGCACTAACACTAAAATATTCTCCTAACTGTTTCATTCCCAAATTGCCCTTGAAAACCCTTAATATTACCGCCCTCCTAACACAAACACTACTGCATTACAGCTTTTAAATCTGAAATCTGTTTTCAACTTAACAAAGATTTGAAAATTAAACCTGACTATCAACTATAAGCAAACTTATTTCTGATTACTGAAGGACTAAGGTCAGAAATCAATTGGAACAAATGAACTTGGAATTAAATCAATCCAGACTTAACACAACATAGAACTTAACAAAATCCTTAAAGCTGAAACTGAACAATAAAAATCAGAATCAACATGAATGCAGGATCATTGTCAGCCTATTGACAATTCTCTGAAACTAAGTATCCACAGATCAACACACACAACAACTGTTTGACAAACTTACTGGTCTATAAACAAGGACGAATTAATAGACGAAACTAATTAACTTATTGCTTACAACAATTGATACAAAACAATCAGACCCAGATAATCAGGCAATTCACAGGCAATTTCAGTGGTATTGACAGAAACAGAGATTAACTGGAAACTAATTAATCGACACAACTCATTAATCCATTACACAAATTATAACACATAACAATTATATCGAACCTAAACAAATGAAAGAATTGGTCCTATTGAATATGAATAGAGTCAATTGACCAAAAGAATTTCAAAATCAATACAGCAAATAAACAGATACGTAGAGAAGGAAAATGAGCAAATACAAAGGAAAGAAAAGGAAATACCTCATAATATCAGAACTATACGGACCCAGTCTTCTAAACTCTGATTCGGACACTTTGAGATCAAACAGACCTTAGTCGAAGTGTTCTCAACTGAAAACACTTCGATTAAGGTCGATTAGACCCCAATCTTTTGTTTAATTTAGGAAGATTCGATGATTTGGAATTTTAGGGTTC
The DNA here is from genome assembly GCF_000393655.2 of Nicotiana sylvestris. NCBI lineage: Eukaryota > Viridiplantae > Streptophyta > Magnoliopsida > Solanales > Solanaceae > Nicotiana > Nicotiana sylvestris. The sequence continues at coordinate 66,964,453 of NC_091058.1, forward strand.
TTGAGGGTCTGATTTGGGGCTCGATCATTTCTGGTCAGATTCGAACCAAACCAAGTTTGGTTTGGTTACGAGTGAGGTCAGGAGAGTGACTGGTGTGATTTTGGGGTACATTGGGGTAGTTTTAGGTTTTGCTCGAATCTTCAAATGAAGATTCGAGCAGTTCCAGGAAGATTCTACCTAAGATACTACCGGATTCATGACGAGGATGGTCAGGAGAAGCTATGGTGTTGATTTGGAAGCCATCGAAAAAGGTTGGGTTTTCAGGCCAAACTTTGATCGAAGATTCGAGACGTTGGGGCCTGATTCGAGGGATATAGGTTACAAATTTGGAACGGGGAGGTCGATGGGATTCTATGGTGTAAAGATGGGGTCATTTGGACCACCGGAATCGCCGTGAGGCGATTTCCGGTGGGTGGTTGACGGTGGTTGCAGGCGGGGTTCATATGGTCTCTGAATATCAGAGACGAAGGGGAAATGGGGGGTATGGCCTAGGGGTCGTGGGGTGATGGGTTAAGCTTATATATGGGGGAGGGAATTGATCCTGGGCCGTTCGATCTACTGAGATCAATGGCCCAGATCAATTCACTTAAAAGGAAGGATATCGTTTGATTTTGGTTGGGGGTATGGGCTGGCCCGGGGGGTAAAGTGGATCGGGTCGTGGGGGAAACTTGGGACCGTTGGATTAATGAAGATGAACGGTTTGGATTAATATGCCTGAAACGGTGCCGTATTAATCATGCAGGGGCTGAACTAGATCGTTCGATCCAGTTTGATCAACGACTCAGATTTGAAGTGCCAATACGGCGTCGTTTGGATTTGGTTGCAGGTAGACTGGACTTGGCCGGGTCTTTTGAATGTTTGGGCCTGATTTATGGTCTAAAATTTTGGCCCAAATCAGATTTTGCCTTATATTTTCAACCCTTTTAATTTTCTTCTTTTAATTAATAATTTAACAAAATTCTAAAAATAAAAATGTAAAACCGAAATTAAACTACAAAATGTTAACTCTTATCAACAATTATCACACAAGTAAAAATATTTAAAAATAAAATCACACGATGGCACACTTTAAAGGCATATTTTTCTTCTTTTAAAACCAAATTATGGTTTGATTAATTCCTAATTACACAATCAAATCCTAAATATGCATGCAACATATATTTTTCTATTTTTATTTTAATTAATTAAAATAGGATAAATATTCACAGACAAAAACATAAATAATTATCCAAAAATGCCACGTAAATCCTAAAAATTGCACACCAAGAGAATTTTGTTTTATTTTTGATTTCTTTTGGAGTAGTTTTCGTGAAGCAAAAATCACATGCTCACAAACATAAGGGCCCATCTATTTAGAGGGCTTCTTCTTCTTCCCTTGCCCTACAACCTCCATTATTGATGTATGCAATCTCCGTAGCACTTCTTCTCTTCAAATTTTTTATAGATTCATGTTTTTCTTCTTCTCTAAGTCTATATTTTATTCTTCAAGCGAAGAATGCAATGGAAAGTCGTGTAGTTTGTCGTTGTGGAGTTAACGTTGTTGTGTGCATAACCTGGAAGCCCACCAATCCGGGTAAAAAGTTCTTAGGATGCTCAAATTATGGTACAATTAGTTGCTATAATTTTTTTAGGTGGGTGGACCCACCTCTTCCAGATCATTACAAACAAGTAATTTCGGGACTGCTATCAAGAATCACGTCAATGAGTAGCGAAGGAACAGGGAAAAACAATATGTAATTGCGTTTGTTGTTGCTGCACTGCTCTTTGTAGTATTATTCTTAGCTTAGATCTTTTTATTGTATGCTTATTCTTAATAAACAATGACAATGTCAAGTTTATGAAGTATTTTGCTGTAATAAAAAATTATACTTGGTATTAACATCTGAACATATATTAGACAAGTTCAAAATAACTATTTGAATGTCAATAGTAGGCCATCAAATATGCACACTAGCAGAAACTAGTTTATTACTGTGTCTAAAACCAAACCAAAACAACATTAACTAAGTTTTGAATATTTGAGACCAAATCTTCCACAAAATAACCTACAAATAAGTTCTGATACTAACAGACTTAAACTTTCACAAAAAGGAATATTTCTTCAAATCATTATGGTTGAGGCAAATTGAAGTTGGACTGAGATTGGCTTAGGTTTGGCTGAGTTGAAGAAGGAGCTTCGGATTGGCTTAGGGTTGCCAGAGTTTGTCCCCTTCTAACCTGTTGTTGAAGCTGCCTTTGGGTTACTCCATTTGTTCCTTTCCACCTTAGTCCAGGTGCTCGATATCCAAGATCAATATTGGTCTGGCTAGCATCAATTGTTTGCCTAGGATCATGTGTGACATGTACCTTAACCCAAACGACATTCATATAGAAATATAATTTTAAACTTAGTATAGTAATTAGACATAATAATTGGACAGAATTTCATATACTTACCCTCTCTATGACTATCCATGATTCACCAAACAGTATTTCAAATCCAGCAGTCCTAGGCCTTCCACCTAAAGTTCTAAGAATTTGTTGAGGAGTCTTTGATCTTTCTTCTGTTGTTCCAGATTGTTGTATTCCTGATCCACCATCGGCAGTAGTTCCAGAATTTCTTTGTGTTGTAGATCTAGTTGTTGCAATAGTAGCAGATTGTTGTGCTGCAGATCCACCACCACCACTAGTACCAGAATGACCTCCTGATGCAGCTGCTATAGCCTGGGCATTTGCAGTACTACTCCTAATACCATCAGTTGGACTTTGCCTTTCTAAACACCCAGAATATAAAAATTCAGCAAAAGACTAAAAAACACATAAAGCATAAAAAATATTTGATTCTAACCAAGATTGCACAGTCTTTCTTGTTATGCCCCAATGTCTTGCAATGAGAACATGTGATTGGTGTCCCCTTTCTTGATCTCTTACCAAATTTCTTTGTAGGTTCATCTTGAGCCTTTCTTCTATGTTTCTTAGGTCTACCAGGCATCTTAGTAATTACAGGAGGCTCAACTTGGAGTTTTGAGTTGGAGGTCACATCTCCATGTTGGTCATAGGTTGTATGTAACAATTGAATGCCTTGAGGTATGTTTTATTCTTATACCAATGCTCAACATAGTCAACAGTGCCATACTTTATAAAAATTGCACAAAGTGTATAGGAGCGGGGTATGCCTTTCCGCTGCCACATGCTACATGTGCACTCCTTCTTTATAAAATCAACTGTGTGTTTATAAATTCCATCTTGGATATCAAATCCAGTGTCCCCATTCTATTTATATTCATGCTTGGTGGCTCTTATAGATTGCTCTTCAATGTACCCTAGTGCTATAGGAGATATATCAGAATTTCACTTTGTAGCAAATTCTCTCATATCAGTCATCCTCTCCATTACTTCCATTCTAATCTCTTCCAACATGGTTATGATTGACTTGT